>NC_137266.1:1550408-1772908 GCF_053477335.1 Acartia tonsa
CTCCGCAGGGTTGATTATAAGGGGAAAAATTTTTGAAAAAAATAACATGATCTCTAATGATTCAAAATTGCCTAATTCGCAGGAAATGCAATAAAAAAAATTTTTTTGGCGGCGACGGAAAATTGCGGTCCAACCACCGTTTTTTTTCGAAAGATACCAAAACTTGGAGTAATTATCTTTAAAACTAAGGGAGTAGCATCCAAAATAAAATTGCTGGTATGTCGTGGCACAAGTCACCACATTTAACCCCCCCCCCCCCCCACAGTTATGGAGTCTCGACCATAAAGATTTTTTTATCCAATCTTAACAAGAGAGGTATTTTATCTTAGAAAATTTTTTCAATATTGAAAATTTGAGTACCCACCCCCCTCCCCCCCCCCCCCCCGACAGCGAACTATGAACTCTGGCCGCAGGGCTCGGCTCCCCAGCCTGCCTAGCTGCAGCGCTCGGCCCCCTTGCCTGCCTAGCCGCAGCGCTCGGCTCCCTAGCCTAAAACCTAACCTAACTTAAAATAGTCGTTGGTAGTCGGGGGGGGGGGGGGGGGGGGGGGGTACAAAATTGAAAAAAATTTAAACAAAAATTTCTAAGAGGATAACGCCAAGACAATAAAATAATATTTATCATCCTAAATGTGAAAATCAGATGCAGAATCCTTTTTAGAGTAAATATAGTGCAAAAAGTAACCAAGACATTTGTCCAAAGTATGAAAATCTAAAAAAATAGTTCTTTTTGATTTTGATATACATATCAGATAAATGTATATAAAATTAGTGATCAAAAACTATAAAACAAGTTATTACTCTTTTAAATCCTATCGTTGATTAAAATGCACTTTTAGGTTTACTCATTACCAAAGTAGCACATAAAAACTCTTGATATTTAACAAAATAAATTCAAATAAACAATTAGGCGTTTTTTATAATGCAGTAGACCATTTTGTAGTTATTTTTTTGGCATTTATTTTGATTAATTACTCCATAAAAAGAGTTTTTCTGCACTACTTTGGTAATTCTTAAACCTAAAAGTGCAATTTAATCGATGACAGTGATTAAAAAAATTATAACATGTTTTATAGTTTTTATCACTAATTTTATATACATTTAGGTGATATGTATATAAAAAGCAAAAAGAACTTTTTTCTTCAGATTTTCATACTTGGTTACTTTTTGCACTATATTGACTCTAAAATAGATTCTATATTTGATTTTAACATTTAGGATGATATATTTTATGCCAATTATTGTGTTTAAATCAAGAAAGAACATATTTTTTGTTCGTATACCTTTTTTACTCGAGAACCCTTAGAGCTAGAGGGAGCTAATTTTGGATTTAAGCTTCTATAGGACCAAAGTTACTTTTAAAATTATCGTCGACACCCCACCCCCCCCCCCCAATTTTTTTTTTTTTTTTTTTGGGGGGGGCGGGTGGATTATACTATAGGGTGTTTCTCAGAAACAACTTGAGATAAATGGAGCAAACCTTAGGATAAAACTTATGTAGGCCTATATTTGCTTTTAGAACTATCATAGACCACCAACCCACCCCCAAACCCCTAATTTAAGGGGGGGGGGGGCAGGTGGATTATACTATTGGGTGTTTCTCAGTAACCACTTGAGATAAATGGACCAAACCTTGGGATAAAACTTTAGTTGGCATATAGTTGCTCTTAGAAATATTGTTGACCCACGCCCAAACCCTTAATTAAGAGGAGAAGGGGGGGTAGGTAAATTATACTATTGGGTGTTTCTCAGTAACCACTTGAGATAAATGGAGAAATCCTTAGGATAAAACTTTTGTATGCCTAAAGTTGCTTTTAGAAATATTGTTGACCACCCACCCAACCCCAAACCCTCTAAAATGAGGGGGGGGGGGCAGGTTGATTTTACTATAGGGTGTTTCTCAGTAACCACTTGAGATAAATGGAGCAAACCTTAGGATAACACTTTTGTAGGCTTATAGTTGCTTTCAGAACTATCATTGACTACCTACCCACCCCCAATCCCCCTTAACTGAGAGGGGGCTGTGAGGCTGGTGTTTAATACTTTTATAAATATTGCTCATCCCCCACTCACACCCACCCCCAAACCCTCCTATGGCAAAGGAAGGAGGTGGGAGGCTGGTGTATAACTTAGAAACCACTTGAGAACCATGGAGCAAACCTTGGATTTAACATTAGTAGGTCTAATACTATTTTATACTAGTGTGTACTACTCATATACCACATCTGATACATGGATCAAACCTTAGTAATAAACTTTTGTAGGCCTAAAGTAGCTTTTGAAATATCATTGACCCTCCACCCAACCTCAAAACCCCTTAATCTGAAGGAGAAAGGGTTGGTGGTTAAAAACTATTCAAACTTTTGTTTAAAAAAAAAACACTAGAGATAGAACCCAAAAATTTTAAAATCTAGATTTTTCCATGATATTAGATGTATATTCTAGGGTACTACGTCAAACCCTAGATACGTCAAACAGTAGATGCGACAAACGCTAGACAGACAAACCCTAGACACAACATACGCTAGATACGACAAACACTAGAATGCAACAAACACTAGAATATGAAAAACCCTAGATTTTTTCTAAAGGCGACAAACAATAGATACGACAAAGGCTAGAATTAATCCTATTATGTAAAGTAATACGCTTTTTTGTCTGTAGCAATGGATCTCACTAACCGCTAAACCGAAATTGTTCTCCTTAAAGTGAAGCTTCATATGTGTCCAGGGAAGGTTTTTAACTAATTTTGTGGAGGGTATCTACCCCCCCCCCCCACAAAAAAAAAATAATTTACCTTTTTAAAACTTAAAAAGAAAATGATATAAGCATTTTTGTCTGTAGCAAAGGATCTCATTATCCGCTGAACTGATATGTTTCTTCTTTAAAGTGACGCTTCATATAGGTCCAGAAGGTTTTTAACTAATTTTGTGAAATTTAAATTATATTGCCTATTACTGAATAAAATTATAAGGTGATTATTATTTAAAGTAGTGCCTGTGGTAGGGGTTTGTAGCGAGGTGACAACACACCATTGAAATTTGAATTAGTATTGCCTGCCTTCCCCTATTTTCCCCCAAAATGACCCCAGATGAATCGCTTTACTGATTCAAAGACAAGGACAATAACATATTTTTCTTAGTTAATGGGGTAAATTACATTTAAATAGCATATATTTGAAATAAATTCAATTTTCTACCACGTAGTTTTTAAAATATCAAGACCTGATAATTGTCTTTTTGTGATATATGCAATTTAAAAAGACAATTTTCAAGTCTTGATATTTCAAAAACTATGTGGTAGAAAATTAAAATTTTTTCAAATATATGCCATATAAATGTAGTTTAACCATTTAACCAGGATAAAATATGCGGTTCACTAAATTAAGTTCAAATGCATTTCATGAAACTACCCCTTTTGCATGAGTAATCCTTGGTGGGTCCATTTTCCCTAAATCGAAGAAAAAGTTGGAAAAGTAGTGGCTAACGGCTGGCGGCTCAGCCGTGTAGACATTTGTTGGGTATTTACAAGAGAAATAAGTCACGAAACCTCTCTCCACATAATGCTTTTTCCCGCTCCAAAACGTTTTCAAACGGTTCTAGCCGGTAGTTGCTGGTACTAGAAATCTAAAAAATGTTTTTTTTTTATCATTTCACATGATTTAAAGCAAAAAAGTTTGACAGATTTGCCCTAAAAATAGCTAAAAAACGGCTAAACGGCTGAGCAACCTCCGGGTTTTTGTAAAATGAAAGATATGGCATTCATTTATCATTTGCAATTGGAGGCATTGTTCTAACTTGATTTTTTCATAATTTTTTTTTCATCAAAAAAAAAATCGTCTATTCCGGTCACTTTTTTTACTTTTTTATTATTGTATTTATAACTGTATAATACCCTAATGTTTAATTTGGGTGATCTGGAAGCATAAACAACCTAAATGCATGACCTAAGCTTTAATCATTGCCTTGCCTGTTGTGTGATGTACAATACTAGTCATTTTACTGCTTGTATTATGTCATGTTTTGTTGCCTAAGCTTTTCAATTTGTAAAGACATTAAAAATTTTTCAGACACATTTTTATAGTAATGGGAAGAGTATATCACCCAAGTAACGCCTTAAATATTTGCCTGAAGATGTATCAGCTGCATTTGCTCATGTAAGAAGGGGTTAGAAATACCGCTAGAAGATTTAAAATTCCATATGAAACCCTTGCATCTTTTTTGTATGAGAGGGTTTTTGCGATTTTTGCGAGGTTGGGATTTTTTATGTCAAATCGACTAGGATTAAGCTAGAAAGGTGTTTCAGGTGTCTTAGAAAGCTCTTTGCATGTCCTAACAAAAACTCCCCAGGATATGGGTTCTATCTCCAAGATTTAGAGTACATATCCAAGATTTTGCATTTTCAAAATTCCTGTTGCATAAAATGTGTTGAAATATTAGAGTTAGACCCCATATCATTTCGAGTTAATTGTCAGGCATGTAATTTTGCATCTTTAGACACCTTAACCACCCTTGTAGGTCAATACTAGCCAATTTGAGACAAGAAAAAATGTATCAAAAACTGCTGTCAAAACTGGCAGGATTTTTAAAATCAAAAATTTTTTGGGAAAAAATCACTTTTTTAAAGAAATTCCAAAACTTGTGAATCAGAAATTGACTCTAATTTATGTATAAAGCTTAAAAAAACCTAATCATATAATAAAAAGTACGATTTTTAAAAAAAAAGTTTGCATGAAAAAAATTGATGTTTTTTTGCAATTTTATCGACTTTTTTAAAATGGGGAAAATGTTGTCAAAAAATTGTCTGATCTGCATGCGACTAGTACCGTTAGAAAGCTAATGACCTCAGCTTTCTACTCATAGTTTAAAATGTTAAAAAAAATATTTTAAGGGGGTCTTCCACCCCCTCAAAGTCAACTGAACGAAATAGCCCCACTGGTGGGGTTATTCCAGTATAGGCCAACCACGGCCCTTTAAACCGATTTTTGACCGACTTCTAATTGCGAGATCTTAAAGGGACCAAGACAGGCTTCTTTGTTATTGCTATATCTTTCATTTGCACTCTTAAAAACCGGAAAAAGTTTTTGGGAAATTTTTTTTTTTAAGTTGAAGCAAAAAATTTACCGGAATAACCCTGCACTACCCTACCTGCATTAATAGAAATATAAATTTAGTATTAATGTACGAAAAAATGTTTTATAAGTTTAAATTCTAGCGTATGTCGCTTCTAGTGTTTGTCGCACTTTACAAATTCTACTGTTTGTCGCGAAATGGCAAAGTCTACTGTTTGTCGTAGTCTAGCGTTTGACGTATCTATCATTTGTCTGTCTAGCGTTTGACGCATCTACTGTTTGGCTGTCTAGCGTTTGACGCATCTACTGTTTGACGTATCTAGTGTTTGACGTAGTACCATATTCTACAAGAATGACAACATCCATTAAAGTGAAGCACAGAAATGGTAGGACAAATGGACATTAACCCATGTATAGTGTCAAAACTGAACAATCAGAATATAAATGTATAAGAGGATAATCCAAATTGTAAGCAAATTAAATGAAAGACTGCTTGATACAGAATAATGTTTATGGACATACTAACATTTTTAGGACTTGATTATAGAGTTGCTTTGCGTTTTCCCAGGAATCAGTATACCATACATTAGATCAATCAGATAATTAGATCACATAAAAATTTGTTAGTAAAATGTAGAAATCAGCATGTTAAAAATGGATGTACGGACATACCAGTAATGCTTATATACATGCCTAAATTAACAAACAAAAAAGCTATCCGTTCTGGACAGATGGACCGACTATAAGGGAGGGAAGTTTGTACACTTAAAGGAAATTAAATTCATTAGGTATCAAATTTTGGGAGGGACGTGTATGCTTATTTTTTTTGTTATCAACCTAATTCTTTTTTGTAAAATCTCTTATGTGACTGAATGTATAGGTAAAACTTAGAAAATTGAATTTTTTAAAAGAAACTTTATCAAAATTACTGAACTAAATAAGCCAGGGTTTCGGATCCGGATCCGCAAGGATCCGCATATTTTTGAGTCCAAGGATCCGGATCCGGATCCTTGGACTCAAAAAAATGCGGAAAAAATAGAAAAATCTACCTAAATTTATATAAAACCTCAGACAATCTCTTGATGAGAGCCAATCTTTAAGATTTAGGGTCAGACTTGAAAATTAAAAGTATTTTTGACTTCAAATTAAAGAATAAATATTTTTGAAAAATTTGGTGATTTAATTTCATTGTCAAGGATCCGGATCCGGATCCGCACTAACCAAATTTGGAGGATCCAGATCCGCAAAAAATCAATGCGGATCTGAAACCCTGATTAATAAGCATTACACATTTTATTTTGGGACTTTCCTTCATCATTTGCCTTTTGGAGAAAAGACCCCATAAAACTAAAAATAGGAGTTCTAAGCTTATATTAAAGATAACAAAGAAAAGTTATTTCTCGCATCGTATTATAAACTGCTTTCCGCGGATATAGAATGTACAATTATAAGATTAAAACTTGTTTTTTTAGCCCCGAGGTACCTAAGGGACCAGCTAAAAAAACTGGTTTTAATCTTATGATTGTACATTTTTAAACTCAAAGAAAGCTGGATATAATATAATGTTAGACATAGTTTTTTCATATGGATGAGAACCGGTTCCTATCCACCGGATTCAAATAAATACAAGAAAACTTTTTAAAAATAACTAAACTAGGTAACCTTAACAGATTTGGTTGTAATGAAATGTGTAATGGTAACTTAGTTCAGTTATTTTTAAAAAGTTTTCTTTGAAAAAATCAGGTTTAGGTATATCTTTCAAAATAACTCCTATTTTTAGTGTTGGCTCCACAAGCCCCACGAAGGAAAGACCCAAAATAAAATGTGTAATTTTAAAAGTAACTTTGGCCCTACAGAAGCTTAAATCCAAAATTAGCTCCCTCTAGCTCTAAGGCTTCTCGAGTAAACCCCTCCCCCCCCCCCTGCCCAAATGGTTATTTTCCACATCCTCCTTTAAAGTTTATTGCCAACTACATTCATTTGTGAATTTGTTTTAATCAAATTAATATTTTTCATATGATTTTTGTATCATTTTTTTACGTTCTATATAGGCCCGGCTCGGCACATGGGATAGGAGTCCGAAATTTCCTGTGGATGCCACTAGAGCAAAAAAAAAATGGAAGTTCCTTTGACTTTTCATTTTGGTTTCTAAAAGTGCCTCCATATTTTGTAATAATGAATAGTAATTTATTGCATCGTATTATAGACAGCTTTCCGCTGTTATTAAAATAAAAAATTTTGAGATTAGACCCATAGATGTTAACCAAGAGGGATATAAGGCCCAGGCTTACTTTATTAATTTTATGATTTTTATCCTAATGTTCATGTTGTGATTTTTCACATGCCTGAACGAAAATTCTTTTTTTTTAAGGACCTCTTATTTCCAGTTGTGTTATACTTTTATTATGTAATAATTTTAAAGGGTATAAGGCCAAATCTGCTCGTAATCGCAAGGACGTCCAAGCTTTTTAATATGGTAATGGGTTGTGGTAAAAAATTAGAAGGGGGGGGGGGGGGGTAATGACATCTATTCTTAATCCGTGAGCAAAATGGTCTAAATATTGAGCTAGACCCTTCAAACTTGGTATATAAGCCTAGTCCTATAGGTATTACATCTAAATGGCAAAAAAAATCCAAAAATTTTATTTTTTGGTATATATTGATGTGGAAACTTACCTTAAATTGTGTTTTCTTAGGGTTTTAACTAAAATACACTGTGTCTATTAATAAGGACATCATTTAAGATGATTCAGCAAGTTGGGGACCGACCCCAGGGGGCTAGGTGAATGGCCCGCAAGGGTTAAGTGCATTTTTTCCAATATACATGTTGTGACACATCAAATTTTAGGTTTTTTTATAGTATGGCTTTAAAACCGATTAATATCCGCTGGTTAAAACCCAGTTGTCAACCCAACTGAAAAAACATGTATGGCATCATATTACAGACAATTTTACACGGAACATTAAAATAAAAATCATAAAATGAATACCAGTTTTGTTAGCCTGGGCCTTCTACCCCACTGGATTAACAAAACAGACAATTTTCCATGAAAATTAAATTAAAATCTAAGATTAGAGCCATTTTTGCCTAAAAATGTCCGGCTACTTATAAAAAGCTTCCATAAAATTTAAAACTCCCATCAGTTCATGTGGTCATGGAAATCTTAAGGTACAGACAAAAAAACCTTACTACTTTATAATACTGGCGGGGCGGCAATGCCCCACTAAGGGCACTTATCCGGCCAAATTACCAGATATCCGGCCGGATAACCGGCCAAATTACTACATATTAAAGTATCTAAAAAGGATATTGTCCCTTTCGTGGCAACGCACCTTAAGGGGTGATTCGTTGACTTTTTAAAATTGCTTTTAATAGGTTATTTTAGGTTAGGTTATGTTATATTTGGTTAGGTGATTATCCCGCAGGGTTAGGCAATTAGCCCCGCAAGGTTAGAGTACCCTGCGAGGAGCTAGAAATAGGGGGAAAGCTACTGTGAAAATACGAATAATCACTCCTTAAGGGGCGTTACCACGCAAGGGACTATACCCGCAAAAAAAAATTCTTCATAAACTGGTGTTTATATTATACTAGCGGCTGCGTCCCTAGTATCTAGGAATATTAGAAGGGACATGAAAGTGCAGAAAAATAACTTAAAACCTTACAACGATTTGTTTATAAAAATTAAACAGTCTAAGACCACTCTGGGACCTATAAGAAGCTTCACTCTAAAGGAGAACCATATCAGTTCAGCGAGATCCTTCGCTACAGACATAAAAGCTTACTACTTTATATAATAGGATAAAATTAAGGTTAAAACTTAAAAATTAAGTAACTATTAAATGATCTTTCTTCTTAGCAAATAAATCTAATTAACTATTACTACCCTCAATCTGTAATATCAACCCCTAATGGTTGGAGGATGGGCGGGGAGGTTGCGTAGAATGCCTGCCCCCCCCCCCCTTGTTTTTTTTCTATCCTATTTTCTGTGTATAAAAGGTAGAGGGCTATAACTGAGTGACTTTTGAAATATGGGTATGAGACATAACTGAGAGTTGAAATTTTTTAATACCTCCTTCCTGGCAGGCACAGGATGCCAGCAAATCTGGTAAGGTTATTCAGGTAAAAAGTAAAAATATTTTTTTACTTAAACAAAGCATCTCATGTTATCTAATACTAAACTATCCTATAATCGTACATCCTCATATGTAATATATGTGTTCAAGTCGATTTCAGGTTCCAGGTATAATCTTGCAAGTCCTGAACCTCCAGGTCTTCATAAATCTTTAAACGGTTCCTGTGACCGCAAATTTTTAATTGAAGATTTCAAATTTTAAACTTTTTTATCTTCATGACATATTAAAATTTCATAAAATCCGTTGCCGTTTACCTGCCAATCGTCGGTTTGCGGCTGGCAGCTGCCAAGTACTGCTGCCACCGCCAAAATTTATGTTTTGAGACTTCTAATATAAAATTTACATAAAGATAAACATATTCAGAAAAAATTGTTCTTCTAGCTTCAATAATAAGAAAATTAAAGCCATTTAAAATTTAAAAAAAAAAGATTTTTGTTGTGAAATATAAAAAATTATATTGTCGGATATCCGGCCGGATAGTTTCAATATCCTGTATCCGGCCGGATATTGAAAATGGCCGGATATCCGGCCACACCGGATATCCGACCCAACAATAGTAAAACCTTCCCTTGAACTATAAGAAGCTTCAATGTTAAGAAAAACCATATCGGTTCAGCAGTTAGCCAGATCCTTCGCTACAGACACAAAAGGTAACTACTTCCTTTGATAGGATAGGTTTTAAAAAAGACTACATCAGGGAGGAAGGGAACATTGGGCCGTAAATTTCACTGGTTGAATTATTCGTTAAATAAAAAACTCCTACTTTTATTTAATTTTCATTTAAAAATTGTATAAATATACACCAAATTACCCCTTCTGTAGATTATAACTAATAGTTGAAACCAGGGTGTCGGAGCCGTTTAATTTTGATGCGGCTCCGGCTCCACGGAGCCGTATCTGAAAAAAAACGGCTCCAGCTCCGGCTCCTACCCTTAAAATTAATATATCAATTTTTGTTCATTATTGAAATTGATAAAATAAAATAAATAATATAAAATATTTTGCTTTTATTTGATTAAAGCTATATAAAAGTAGAAGGATGTGTGTCTATTTGTAAAGTAACAATAGTTTTTTAGTTTATTATATGGAAATAGACCGTTGCCAAATCATATTATTACTTTAAAAAATCACATTTAGCTAATCTGGAGCCGGAGCCGTTTTTAACGAAAAATACGGCTCCGGCTCCACCAAAAATGTTGCTGCTCCCGGCTCCGGCTCCGGCTCCAAAACACTGGTTGAAACGTTTGGATACTCAACTTATTATACCAGACAATCAAAATTCATTAAAGATCCCAAAGTGTCTGTGTGTTTCAAAGGATCTCACTAATTGATGGACCGATATGTAACAATTCAAAGTCTTGATATTTTTTTTGAAAACTTTGTACATAAAGAACTGATTTCCTAACCTGCAAGTAACAGCAAACCATTTTAATTCTTGTTTCTTGGCTGGCATTTTGAGTGTATGGTTGTCTGAAATGTAGCCCTTTTATAAATTTTGCCAATATTTGGTTAATTCCGAAACACAGGTGAAAATAATAATTTGAAAAGCTAGAAAGGGAGATAGGCTAAGCTTTTCTACAATTCTGGCCGTCCATAACAGATTTTTATTAAAACTATGATATAAGGTAGGAAGTTTTTTTTGTCTGTTGCTTAAGATTTAATGACTACTGACCCGATTGAGTTCTCCATTTTATGGATGGATCTTATAAATCTCTGGATGGTTTTAGGCTATTTAATTTTTTTTTTTTTAATTTTAAGTTTTTTTTAGGCTACTTAGGATACTAGGAGCGCATCCGCTAGTATTTAATGTTGTTAGGTGAAAACTTAAACTACTTAATGCAAAGGAAAAGAATTTGCGAGAAGCGTGTGATTTTAAGATATCTAAATAAAACCAACTAGGTATATTTTCTAGATCTTAACGCCTAAAACATTTATAACTTAACCTTCTTGAAGAAGAATTTGCTTAAAATAATACTAACAACAAATTTACATTAATTAAAAATCAGGCATTCGTGTATTCTTGAACACACAAATATGCGCGCCAATATTTTTTGAAGTAATAAAAAACATAACATTTTTTAGAAGAATACTTTTTTTTTAAATGCTTTTTTTAAATTTGTATCCTATCTTCTTCAATTTACTGATTACAAAAAACAATTTTAAAATTTTTAATCAAAACTACTACTTATTTTTATATGTATTTTTTTCAATCACTAATATTTATCGCCATCGGAGCTGTAGTAAAATCAGCTGTTACCATCGCATGGGACAATTTCTGTGTGATGAATATTCCCTTATGAATGAACAAAAATTCTAGGACTAATTCACCAATGTTGGAAAAATTTATTTTAAAACCCACATGCTGAATAAATTATAATTCCTTTACATAACAATAAAATAATATTTAATATAATATAATATATAAGTGATTGAAGATTGGCGAAAAAAATTTGTTAGAGAAATTTTAGTCGACAGTGAGGGGGGGTTTAGATGAGAGAGTGTTAATTTCCATGAGCGTAATAACAATTGCGAAGGAGCGTAATGAAAATTTACTTATACCGTAATGAATTATATTCCCAAGAGCGTATTAGACAATACTATACAGACAAATACATTATTTAGTACTACCTGTTACTTCACAAAACATTACCTAATACTTAATAATGCATTGAAAACTTCCTTGTTTCGTAATGACGTTTTTTTCTCACTACGTACGGATTGATACTATACATTAATGTGAAGAATATAGAGTATCATCTGATGCTAAAAAAAAAAATTATTTTTAACAGTGTAGTATAGGTAGAATTTTTTTTTATTATGAAAATTATACAAAACATAAATAAGTACTATTGTATTATTTTTTTGTAATTTTGTACAGATCATTTTTGTACTTAGAAAAAACCAAGAAACAAAATTGAAATTGTAGAGTTAGACAATATTTAAAAAAAAAAAAAATTTCTAAAAAGTGAAAGACACCTAGCAACAAAAATTTGAACTATATCAGGTAGAATTTTTTTTTATTATGAAAATTATACAAAATATACAAAAGTACTATTGTATTATTTTTTGTAATTTTGTACTGTCCTTTTTTTGGCTAAGTCCCTTAATCTTTTTCTTGTACATGTTGTATCAATTTTGTCTACAATAGTACTTTTATGTTTAATAGTAACATATTTAATTTTTGTATATGTTGTACACTTTTTCAATTATCAAGTCTCAAAATTTTTTACTTAAAAAAAAATTTGTACTCAAAAATAAAATTAAAATTGTTGAATTAAACAATTTTTTTGTCAAATTCTAATTTTTTTTTTATTTTCAAAAAATGTTTTTAAAAATATTTCCTAAGTCCTCAGTTTTGGAACTTATCAAAATTTAGGTTATTGCATGTTTTTGGTTGTCCAATTGTATACATTTTTAAAATTTTGTTAGAGTCAAAATATTGGAATATTGGAAAATATTTTTGAAATATACTATCATACAAAAAAAAATATACAATAAATACTATGTTCATTTTTAGGCAAAGTCCTAAAATTTGGACTTAGCCAAATTTCCAAAACTTTGTACTATTGTATAAAGAAATTAATATAATAAGCATGAAACAAAAAACTGTTTTAAATCCACAAATTATAACCTAATTATCTTTGTTACTTTAGTATACATATTAAAATATTCAGTAAAGTAAAAAATGTTTGGACTCTGCTAAATTTTTGAAATAAATACTATTGTACAAAAAATGAATACAAGATATACAATCAGGAAAATGGTATTAGTACGAAAATAAAAAAAAAGTGTACACCATATACAAAAAAAAATATACTAATTAATAAAAAAAACAGAAAATATACTATTGTATACAAAATTGATACAACATGTACAAGGGGACTTTGCCAAAAAAAAATTACTGTACAAAATTTTAAAAAAATTTATACAATAGTACTTTTGTATGTTTTGTATAATTTTTACAATACAAAAAAAAAATTCTACCTATACTAAGAGCAACCTGGGTTCTAGATTGTTGGATTAAAAACTTTGGGGACTTTTATTTGACTTTTAGTTGGTTGGTTCATTTAGTGTCTAAATGTTTCAACCACTAATAGTAATCTACAGAAGTAGTATTTTTGTGTATCGTCATTGGGATGTACATCAATTTATCGGCCGCTGTCTTATCCCTTTAGATCCCTGTTCCAAAGATCAAGATATCAACTTTTTTGTGTTGGCAATGTTTTGATGCTTTTTAGAGTTTGAAAACACCTGCGTAATAATTAAGAGTGTGAGAAAATTTACAGGGAGGGAGGGGAATTTGGGATGATTATTACTCTAGTCACCAAAGTTTTATAATAATGGCTTAATAACTTTGGAGACTAGAATAATAAATAGACCAAATTCCCCACCCAATTTTAATTTGTTGGAATATTTCACTAATGTTAATCACAAAGAAGATAATCTTCTTTGGTTAATCTACGGAAGTGGTAATTTTGTGTATTAACATTGGGAATGTACATAAATTTAACTGCAATTGTCTTATCCATGACAATAAAATAACAACACCCAACTGCCAATACACACCTCCTTAAAGTTTACCCCCCCCCCCCCCACCCAGAAAAGTGACAATGTGCTGTTTTATTACACTAGTCCCCAATGTTTGAAATTAATGCATTCTTATTCATTTGCTTTTAACAATGTTTCAACTATAGAATTTTGGTTCATTTCAATAAGTAACCTCACGTTTCAACCACAATGGTAATATACAATAGGGATATCTTAAATGAAACATACGTAGTGTCAAAAATTGATGGTATAAAACACCATCTACATACATATAAAAGTGTATAAACACTAAAACTAATGAGTACTGTATGAAGTCAGATTATCAAAGATTACTTAAGAACTACATTAAAATGAGACTTCTAGCGTTTTAAAAATATACTATTTTTTTTTAACTAAAATTGTGGGGGAGTTATACTCCTCCTCCTCCCAACACAGCTTGTCCTATTATGCAAAATAAAAGTGTTTTTGAAGGTTTTTGATTATTTTAGGGAAAGGTATCACTATAAATTTATTGGTATCACAACCATCCCAAAAGAAAACGCCCCCAGGAAATTGATTTTAAAACTTGTTTCTTGTTTGATCTAAGATTTAAATGGGCAGTAGTGGCTTCAAAACCTCCCCCCCCCCCCTCCCTCCTCTTTTAAAGGAGTAGCAGCTACTATGTTTATACAATAAAAGTAACAGGGTGTCTGTCTGTTTGTACTAAAGTATCTCACAAACTGCTAGACTGATATGGTTCCCCTTCACAATGAAGCTTTTAATGGTCCTATTTTAGAGGGAGTAACGATTGCCCTACCAAGAATAAATTTATAGTATAGATGTATAAACAGATTACTAAATAATATCTGATGGGAAAGACCTAAAGCTCAGCAGACGAGAATAATTTAATTAAACTTTGCTTTCTAAATTCAGCTGTTCAATGCTTTCTTCTGCTTTTTGAAAAAAGAAAGGGACAATTTTTGTGAAAAATTGTCATTTCTGTCCAAACTTAAATGTAGTATTTTAAACTGGCATTATCAATTTCTTACAACTAGGCTCCTGACTATGAAATTATATTCATAATCATCTTTTCCGATTTACAATACTGAATTATTAAACCTAGTTATTTGTGATTAACAAGACATTTTTCCTAATGATGTGAATGCTTTCTTGCAAATCATAATTATCAAGTTTTTAGTGACATCTAGCGACAAATATAGAACTAATATATTGCAGATGTTCCCAAATTTATTTTTCGCCTGAATTTACGTTGTTTTTAATTATTTTTCCATAAAGGGTTGAACTCTCCCTGAGGTGGTGGCAAATTAACTATGTCCTTATTTTAAGTAATTGGGTTATTGTCAGTTTTATGAGATCAATAGATAATTTTCAAAATATTTTTCAACAAATGAACAGTATTTAAACAATGCAAAAACGAAATTAATTAGGTAAAATGCAGAAATCATTATAGCTGATACATAGACGTCCAAGTAAAGGGGTAAAGGGGTGTTTATCCCTTTAGGCTTTGAATCCTCTTATCTACACCTCTCAAGTTGTTTTTAAATACGTTAGATTACTCACCTTGAACGTATGGAGCCCCTAATTTTACCCCAATACAAAGTAAAAAGCTTGGGCGTCCTTGCGTTAACATTAGTTTACAATTTGCTCTTGGTTCTTTTGCCAGCACCCGGCTGTATTTACATTTTTGAAAGATTCAGCTGATTTCAAGGACCCAATCCAAAGTCGGTATTAGGTCTTTGAAAAGGGGTGGTTGTTACATATACTATTTATCGCTCTATATATATTACTTTAATCTACCAAGTTAAATACCCTTTAAAAAACACCACCAATATAATTTTTTTACTTTTAATATCTAACCTGAAATTGAAGTACATTCCTCCCCACCCAGACATTATAAGACTCTAGCGGCATTTTGGGAGTAACCACTAATATTATTTTCAATGGTAGTGAAATAATTCACCACCTACATAAATTTCTTCATAAAAAGTTAGTTCAGTTAGAATATTATTGTAATATGACAATATAAATCTTTCAAATTTTAATTGTCAGTTACTTTGAAATGAAATTTAACAAAAAGACTTTTGTAATAGTAAAATAATTATTACAAGTATAAATAAGAATACAGATAAAATTGAATGTAAAAGTAGAGAAAAGCATAAATTGATTTGAGACACCTAGCGGTAAAAAAATATATTATGTATAATACAAGTTTTAAAAGTTTTCATAAGTTTAAATCAAAATAATGTTGTAGATGAATAGTTAGATATTAAGAGAGATAGATGGATAGATAGATAAATAGATAGATAGATTTGGGAAAAATATTTACCTTTATCCTTATGCTAAAGTAACAGGATGTCTGTTTGTTTGTGTGTCTGATTTGTTTGGTTGTACCGAAGGATCTCGCTAACCGCTGAACCAATCGGGTTCTCCTTAACAGGGTGGCTTTTCCCTGGAAGATTTATAACTATTTTAGGGGAGGTTACGATCACCCTCCCAGGAGAAATCGCCCCTAGAAAAAATTACCCCCGAAATTTAAAAAAAAAAATTTTTCTTTTAAAATCTAAATTAAGAAATTGGGTTATCCATTTCATTTCACATCTAAGTGCCCCTAGATGCCACTACGGGCGTAGCCGCTAGTGAACATTCAAGTAATATATATAATCTAAAAATAAGAACGGTGATACTACTCCAATAAGGTGCTATTTACATTAGCCTGACATAGTAGCAGTGACATGCTTTATATATATGCTTCGCCCCTAGTATCTAGGAGATCTATTTTTAAAGGGGTATGGAAGGGCAGGATAATAGCCTAAAACCTATACACAGACCTATTCATAAAAAATAGCCTAAAACCATCTCAGGATCTATAAGAAGCTTCACTGTAAAGGAGAACCATATCGGTTCAGAGGATATCGAGATCCTTTACTGCAGATAAAAAAGCTTGGTACTTTATATAATAGGATAGATAGAAAGATGGATACGTAGATAGATAGATAAATTGATAGATAGATAGACAGAATGATATTTAAATTGATTGATTTGCTTTGAACTAGTCCTTGTTTAACTAGAAAATTGTGTAAATTATCGATATTTGTATTATATGTAGTTAAAAATTTTGCCGCTAGGAGTCTCATTTTTAAATAGATGAACACAATAAAAAAACATTTTCTGCACAGAAATTTTTTTTTATTAATTAAATAAATATAAATAATCTTAAAACTTTTTAAAAAACTTTATTTAAAAAGTTTCCATTTTTAAAAAAGGCAGGCAGTATTTTTAAAGATAAAACATTATTAGTATTATCAAATGTGCTCTTCAGATTTTACAGAACTTAAAATAAAAATCTGAAATATATATTTATGTCAGCGCTGACTTCATCTTGTCAGCGTTATAGATATGTGGAATTGTAAAGATGTGGATTATGAAAATCTGATAAATAACATACTGTTAGATAATTAGATAGATAAATTTACAGATATATAGGTAAATATACAATTAGATAGATAGATAAATGATCTAATTCATTGAATACTAAGTTGACGTTATGTGGACTAAAACATAGAATAAGGACTAAAATAACAGATATATAGATACATGAATGTAGAGATAGATAGATAGATAAATATACAGATAGATAAATAAATACACAGATACATTGCTAGATAAATATACAGATATATATAGATAGATAGATAAATATACAGATAGATAGATAAATAAATAAATATACAGATAGATAGATAGAAGATCTAATTCAATGAATAATAAGTTGACATTGTGTGGACTAAAATTAAAATCTGAAGAATAACATAAAATTGACAGTTCATGGTCAAAACCAAACAATGGATTTATTATTACTTCATGGATGTTGCACCAGATTTGTATGTACTCTGATAAAGTGATGCTCGCAGCTGGCTAAATTAACAATATCCCCCATTAACCTCCTTTACCTCACCCCCTGTCTTCTTACTAGATGAACGAACTGACCAATAAATAGGTCTATATTAGCAACTTTAATTGAAGACGAATTTTCCACTGTCCATATATCTATGTACTATATTCATTGTCATAACCAACTTATAGTGGTGTTTCAAAAATATCATTTTTTAATATTTGTATGCTTTTTCTCAGAGAGAGAGAGGGCAATGGGCTGTTTATTACACTAGTCTCTAAAGTTTTATAATAATATTTCCTTTTTCCTTGGCTTAACAACTTTTGGGACTTTGGTGAATTTTAATTGGTTGATTCATTAAGTTGAGTGTTTCTACAACTTATTTTAATCTACAGATGGGGTAATTTTGTATATCACCATTGGAGGTGTACATCAATTTATAGGCCATTGTCTTATCCCTTAAGATCACTAGGATTTAATAATGTTAAAAATTTGGTAAAATTGTACCCCCATACTGAATTTTGATCCCCTAAGCACTTTTGTAACAGTAAGCAACACGCGTGTCATATGTATGCCACGATATTATAGATAGATAGATAGTATCAAGATGGCTGTCTGAATAATTTATTTTTAGATAGATAGTTATAATACAAAGTATCAAGATGTCTCTCTGTGGATAGATGGATAGATTGAAAGTTTTAGTGTAGGCTCAGTTTTAGTGTAGGCTCTCAGAGCATACAGTCGCATGCACAATGTGAAAGCTGCAGTAAACTCACTTGTGACTTAAGTGAGTAACCTCACACAAAAAAATTTTAAATATCAACTTTAGTTAAAAAAATATTTATTCCAAAACATATCTTCTAGAATCTACAACTCAAAATGGATCTAAGTGATAACATCTACAAACCCAATTCAATGTCAACCACAGTTCCTAGACAATATCAACACTTCATCTTCAAAATTTCATAATCCTCATAAATTAAAATCGCTACTATGTCATCTCTGCCTTCATTTATAAAAATAAAATTCTTCAAATTTAAAATATTTTACCTAAATCGGCCACTTATTCCCAAGAAAATAAGCAATATTTCATAGTCAACTTAGCCTTCAAAATAATATTCCATCAAATCTTCTAATATAACTTAATCTGCCAGACATTAGTTGTAAAATTGTACTTACATCACTCACTTCTGTAATATTCATAATAAAATTGGCCTAGCATCAGAATTCTGCTAGCTAAGGGAGGGGTTAGCATTTTTCTAGGTTTTATGTAGGTCTCCAAAAAATTAGTCCTTTGATTTACGCTTAATGAGAAGGGGCATGAATCTATATTGACTACATATAATAATTTAAACTTCAGAGGTGTTTTTTTATTAAGTAGATTTAACAGCAAATGTCACCAATATCAACTGTAAACCTAAAATAATGTATCCTAATCGGCCACCACGTTCAATTCTTAATCTGCTAGACATTAGTTATAAATTATACTTACATTATTCATTTCTGTAACAACGTGACAACAATGGCCTAGTATCAGAATTTTGCTAGCTAAGTAGTGGGGTTAGCATTTTCAATTATAAAGGTCTACCAAAAAAAAAGTCTTTAGATTATGCTTATTGAATGATGGCAAGGGCATTTATCTATTTATGACTACATATACTAACCTAAACTTTCAGGAATGTCAATATGATTTAACAAAAATGTCAGCAATGTAAACTTCTCCAAACCAAACTACCGTATCCTAAACGGCCACCACATTCCATTCTAATAAATCACAGCTTCAAACAATTTAGACATCTAAATATAGAGTAGCTTCCTTCTAAATATCACAATAAAAATTTTTATTTATGATACGATCAGCATAATTTTCTTCTAAACACACAAATCAGCATATTTTTTACATTTTAGAACTCATGACATTCATTATTTCTACAATTGTTTTACTTACAAAAATTCATTATAACTACAATAATAACTACATATATAACTACAAGGTAACTACATTTATAACTACATTTCTATATATACAAACAAATTCCAATAGAAACACATAATAAACACCAGTTAAGTCACATTTAATTTAATGCAGTGTAAATAACTGCAATCATATCTCCAAGGGGTTATTTTTACTCCCTTATCAGATAACACAAACAGCGGCTTGGGTAAATCCTCTAACTTGACTAATGGTCATAAATGAGGTGTCAAGTCGCAATTATTTACTTATGACTGACTTTATGTTCTATTTTGCATTATGATTCATTGTAATTGTTTTTTCTTCTATAAACTTACATAAACGTTGTCATATGTATAATAATTGAATTTGAAATATACATACATTGAAAGTAACAGTATGTCTCTTTTCGTTCATTAAGTCCTAGTAAATGGTTATTTTCTTTTTATAAAGAGCTATAAAATTTATCCTATATGTTTTCAGGGAAAAAAGAGGTATTTTAGAATTAATTGGTCAGGGTTTAGGCTTTTTTCGAGGGGATCGTACATGTAAAATAAACAATGGTCGTGCTACGTCCATAGAGGTCTCTAGATGCACTTGTGTTTGTGGTAGGGGGGAGGGTGGAAGTCGATCCCCCATCCCTTTCAGTTATACTTTTGAATAGAAAAGGAAAAATATAGTTATAATCCTTCCTAGAACATATATATGAGAAGCTACAATTTTAAGTGGAACCATATCTGTTCAGCATTTAGCGAGTTCCTTTGGTACACAGACAGACACACACAAATCCTGTTACTGTGTTATAAGGATACAACTTACAAAGTAAATGCAATTAAGTATAAAGACGGATTTCTACTTTATAATCAAGTAATTTTTCTCTAAAAATTGTTATGACAGCGTAATTAATAGACAATCTTCATATCAACTTCTTTAAAACCAGGAATCTTAAGGGATACGACAATGCTAGATAAATTGATATACATTACCAATTTTAATAAATAAATTACCCCTTTTTTGGATAGAAATAATTAGTTGAAAAGTTTGGACATTGTTAGTTTCTAAAGTTCCCAAAGTAAGTTTTTAAGCAAAGATATAATATAAAATGGTTATAAAACTTTGGGTACCAGTGTAATATACAGTCCAATGTCTCCTCCCTTCCTGAGATAAACAAAGGAACGGTAATAATATAAATAAGAATGTGACTATTCAGAGAATTTCAGTAGCGAAGCTACTCTATAAATGTATGTATATGTAAATATGTAGGTCTGTCCTTCCTCCCTATTTCAACAAATTATACTGGTACCAAAAGTTTTTTTTATTTATATGTGTTTTATCATTTGTTTGCTTAAAGGCTGCTTTAATAAATTTTGATTTGATGGTCTAAACTTTTTAACCAATAATTTAAATTCATTGTTTGAAGTATTTTCCAACAGTCCTTAAAAATAGATTAACGCTATCTCTGTTTGTCTGTATTGCAAACCGCTGAACTGATTTGGTTCTTCTTTTACTGGTCCTGAAAAGTTTTATAACAATTTTGGGGGAAGGTACCACCACTTTCCCAAGACAAATCGCCCCTAGAGAAAAATTAACCCCCCCTCCCCGATTTAAAAGAAAATTTAGCTTTTGAAATCTAAAAAAAGGCCTATAGGGGTCTTGACGCTATTATAACCTTTATAGTAGCTAAACTCTCATAAAAATTCAAAACTTGAATTATAAGCAAAACTGTAATCAGTAAGGAACAAGGATGACAACATCCATAATTAAATTAATTATCTTCTGTCCACTTATCCTTATAAAAGTAACATAATGTCTTTCTGTAGCTTTTGATCTTGCTTCTCATTGATTCAAGGAAGGTTTTTAACTGTTTTCGAGTAGGGTAACTCAGCTATTCTAAAGATTCATGTATGCATCGTTTTACAGACAATTTTCCAAATGTAAAAATAAATTGAAAAATCAATAAAATTTTTTTTAGCTTAGGTCTTCGGCCCCTTGGAGCTAATAAAACTGTTTTTTTTATTATTTTTCATTTTGATATCCGCGGAAAGCTGTCTATAATCAATGCAATAGATAACTATTAGAACAAACCCGCGACCGTGGCTCAACACGTAGCGCATCCGCTCGTCGTCGGGAAGGTGATAGGTTTGAATCTCGGTCCGACACAGCGTCATAACTAAAGACGTTAAAAATGGTTTCCATTGCTACTATGTCAGATGCGCGACGTAAATAGTTAGAGTGGAGGGAATGCCTTGGCCCCAAACAGGCGCAACTCGCTACCATGCACAGTTGGGACTTCTCAGACAAAGGTCGTGCATCTCAGAGAGTTGGTTGTCTGATGGGTGATTGGACGCTTTACACCGCAATCATAAGTATTGTATGTATATTCCAAGGTTCGTGGAGAGTCTAGTACCCGAAGCGACACCTAACCCACTAGAGACTTTAACTCTTTAACTATTAGAACAACATTACCTATAGAGTAGCAACACTCTCATAAAAATTCAAAACTTCAATTATAAACAAAACTGTAATCAGTTGGGAACAAAGATGACAACATCCATAATTAACTTAATTGGGTTATTCAGGGAGGGAGAAGACATTGGACTGTTTATTACACTAGTCCCAAAAGTTTTTTTAATAACGTTTTTTTAATTATTGGCTTAACAACTTTGGGGAGTTTTGTTGAATTTGTTGAATGTCCAATGTTTTAACCACTAATAGTAATCTATAAAAGGGGCAATTTTGTGTATCATAATTTTGTGATGTACACCAATTTATTTACCATTGTCTTATCCCTTTAGATCCCTGGGTTTATGTCAACTATATGCAGGGATCTTAATGGATAAGACATTAGACAATAAAATTATATACAATACATTATACATCCCCAATGGTAATACAAAGATTATCCCTTCTGTGAATTAAAATTATTGGTTAAAAAGTTTGGACTCTATTAGTTAGAAACCAACCAATCCTATTTCAATATTAGCTCCTAAAAGATAACCTGTTGTTATTGGAATCAGTATTAAAAAAATCTGATAAATGAGATATTTATATCACATAATTTTTTTAATGATTTTAGAGTTGTTACGCTTCCTATCTATTATAGGAATAATCATGCAAAGTTTCGCTTTGAAAATGTATATTCGCAATATTACAAATTGCAAATGAAGCAAGCCCTTCATTAGTGTGATATCATTACAGCAAGATAATATCCTATTACAAATTGTAATTGAAGCAAGCCTTTTATTTGTGTGATATCATTACAGCAAGATAATATCCTACTAGAAATATCAAATAAAGCAAGCCTTTTATTTGTGTGATATCATTACAGCAAGATAATATCCTACTAGAAATATCAAATAAAGCAAGCCTTTTATTAGTGTGATATCATTACAGCAAGATAATATCCTACTAGAAATAGCAAATAAAGCAAGCCTTTTATTTGTGTGATATCATTACAGCAAGATAATATCCTACTAGAAATATCAAATAAAGCAAGCCTTTTATTTGTATGATATCATTACAGCAAGATAATATCCTACTAGAAATATCAAATAAAGCAAGCCTTTTATTAGTATGATATCATTACAGCAAGATAATATCCTACTAGAAATATCAAATAAAGCAAGCCTTTTATTTGTGTGATATCATTACAGCAAGATAATATCCTACTAGAAATATCAAATAAAGCAAGCCTTTTATTTGTGTGATATCATTACAGCAAGATAATATCCTACTAGAAATAGCAAATAAAGCAAGCCTTTTATTTGTGTGATATCATTACAGCAAGATAATATCCTACTAGAAATATCAAATAAAGCAAGCCTTTTATTTGTGTGATATCATTACAGCAAGATAATATCCTACTAGAAATATCAAATAAAGCAAGCCTTTTATTAGTGTGATATCATTACAGCAAGATAATATCCTACTAGAAATAGCAAATAAAGCAAGCCTTTTATTTGTGTGATATCATTACAGCAAGATAATATCCTACTAGAAATATCAAATAAAGCAAGCCTTTTATTTGTGTGATATCATTACAGCAAGATAATATCCTACTAGAAATATCAAATAAAGCAAGCCTTTTATTAGTGTGATATCATTACAGCAAGATAATATCCTACTAGAAATATCAAATAAAGCAAGCCTTTTATTAGTGTGATATCATTACAGCAAGATAATATCCTACTAGAAATATCAAATAAAGCAAGCCTTTTATTTGTGTGATATCATTACAGCAAGATAATATCCTACTAGAAATATCAAATAAAGCAAGCCTTTTATTTGTGTGATATCATTACAGCAAGATAATATCCTACTAGAAATATCAAATAAAGCAAGCCTTTTATTTGTGTGATATCATTACAGCAAGATAATATCCTACTAGAAATATCAAATAAAGCAAGCCTTTTATTTGTGTGATATCATTACAGCAAGATAATATCCTACTAGAAATAGCAAATAAAGCAAGCCTTTTATTTGTATGATATCATTACAGCAAGATAATATCCTACTAGAAATATCAAATAAAGCAAGCCTTTTATTAGGATGATATCATTACAGCAAGATAATATCCTACTAGAAATAGCAAATAAAGCAAGCCTTTTATTAGTATGATATCATTACAGCAAGATAATATCCTACTAGAAATATCAAATAAAGCAAGCCTTTTATTTGTGTGATATCATTACAGCAAGATAATATCCTACTAGAAATATCAAATAAAGCAAGCCTTTTATTTGTGTGATATCATTACAGCAAGATAATATCCTACTAGAAATATCAAATAAAGCAAGCCTTTTATTTGTGTGATATCATTACAGCAAGATAATATCCTACTAGAAATAGCAAATAAAGCAAGCCTTTTATTAGTGTGATATCATTACAGCAAGATAATATCCTACTAGAAATAGAAAATAAAGCAAGCTATTCATTAGTGTGATATCATTACAGCAAAGTAAGAAATCGTTATTTTAGCCAGCTGCGAGTATAAGTTTGTAAATAGATTTATAGTATAGGTGTTCAAACAGACAACTACCAGCCTAACTTTTTCAAAGACCTAAAACCTTGCGAACAAAAAATGTTGCTGTTGCGGGTGTATAAAATGGGCCAATGCATTCCCCCCAAAATAGCAAATATTTTTGCTGAAAATATATAAACATAAATACAATTTACAAATGAGATAGTACCTGCACTTCATAAATGAAATTGGGTTACAGCTGAAAACAGCCAATTTATATTTTTTCTTCTTAAAACAAAACTTATTTTCCTTCAAAGATTCGAACCCGGGCCCATGGATACATATGAAAAATAATTCTTAAAACTATAATTGCGAATTTTTGTATTGACCTTGTTTCTAGCAGACTAACAAACTTTTAATAAAATTTTAGAATGACATATGACCTTTACTTAAATTCTCGTAATTTAGGGTGAGATATTGAACCTGTTTTCAACCAAGGCATTCCTTTATACACTTAATATTTATTTCGTGCATCTGACATATTAGCAATAGATTCAATCTATAATCCATTATCTTATCCTTTTAGATCCTTGGTTGCAATTTCATGTATTTGAACATAAAGAAGCCGACAGACAAAAAGGCCTTATAATAATTAAAGATATAGTCTTAAAAGCTTTTTTTGTGTATATGACATGAGTACATAATACATGTTTAAATTCTGTATGTATGTGCATTTGTGTGTCTAAAACAGAAAAAAATTAACCTATTCAGTAAATAAAATTGTAAAGATATTAAAAATAGTTTTATTAGCTTGATATATTTACTTATTGTATGCAAGGAGGGAAAGGCCAATGGGCATTATAACACAAGTCCCCAAAGTTTTAAATTGACTTTTCTTGTTCGTTGGCTTCACAACTTTGGGGACATTTATTGAACTTTGATTGATTGGTTCATTAAGTTGAGTGTCCAAACGTTTCAACCACTAATTGTAATCCACAGAAATGGTAACTTTTTTTTAATCATTGGGTATTTGCATCAATTTATCGGTCATTGTCTTATCCCTTTAGATCCATGATTCTTGAAACCCAAGGTTTAACTATGCTCTTAATTTCATAGAAGCTTAAAATATCAAGTGTCCTTTCAAAAAGGAGCAAAGATAATATTCAAGCATAATTAAACATTTAACCTAATGCACGATTTATATATAGAATAGAGGTCACCAAAAAAAATTGAATTGAATAAGCAAAATCTTTTTTATGCTTCCTCATTTAATTACAGATTCGATAACACTAAAATTATTATTAAACACAGTGTACTAGATTTCCCCTTCCTTATTTAATGACATAATTAAGACTATTTATGTGTTCTTCATAATTTCCTAAGCGTTTTACACCTTTTAGGGAAAAAACAAGGATAACAACATCCTTTAATCAGAGAGAGGGGGCAATGGTCTGTTTATTACTCTAGTCCCTAAAGTTTTATAATACCGTCTTCTTATTCGTTGGCTCAACAACTTTGGGTACTATAGTGCATTTTGATTGGTTGGTTCTTTAAGTTGAGTGTTCAAAACCACTAATTCTAATCTACAGAAGTGATATTTTATGTGTCGCCATTGAGGATGTACATCAATTTATTGGCCATTGTCTTATCCCTTTAGATCTCTGCATTTTGTCAAATATACAAAAATAGGCTTGGAGTCTTTCACGGATGGACAGATGGACGTACAAAGTAAATTATAGAGTAACTTCGCTAATATAAAAACTCACCCCTAGTTTAAAAATGTTAAATGACAGACTGACAACTTTTTTCAGGGATCTAAAAAGATAAGACAATGGCTGATAAATTCAAAACACCCAAAACTTAATAAACCAACAAATTTAAATTCCCCAAAGTCCCCAACGTTGTGAAGCCAACCAATTGGAAAACGTTATTATAAAACTTTGGTGACTGGTGTAATAAACAGCCGAGCCCAATTTCCCTTCATTCCATGGATGGACGGACTGAAAAACGTGTAAGTTATAGATTAGCTTCGCTACTAAAAAGTGTTAATAGGAGACGGGAAAAAAAGAGGGGATATGTTTGAAGTAGAAAAATGTTCTCTTTTTATGATGGGAAGGAATAAAAAAAGGCTTTGGTGTTTTTTCATCACAGTAATTTTTTATTGAAACTCTTATACTTTTTCATAAGCTTATTTGCAAACCTCTTCCAAATAATCTAGAGGTGTAGTTTTGTTAGATATAATTAGGGTGGGAGGGCGTTGGTTTATGTCCAGTGTCTTATCCCTTAAGATCCCTGCATGCGTAAAAATAATGAATCAGTATTTACCTAATGCTTTTGTTTTAGCTGTTTCTTAGAAAACATTCATAGGTGAAAGACATGCATTTTGACATAAGTGAGGGGAAAATTGAGTACTGAACTAAGCTAGTCTTTGTGTACTCAGGAATCTTGAGGGATAAGACAATGGACAATATATTAAGGTGCATCCCCAATAACAAATTTACCACCATTATGGATTTAATTTTTAAAAGTTATGGAGTCCACGAATAAGTGTCCAAGCTGTGTTAAAAAACTTTGGGTACCAATTTAATTTAGAGTGCAATGTCACCTTCTTTCCTAACAATGTTATTCATTGTAAAAAAAGGTTTTATAATAAACAAACATTAATATAAGTTAACAGTCTATTTATTTATCTGTCTATGTATCTATTAATATGTCTATCTATCTATTAATATGTCTATTGTCTATCTATCTATTTCTTTGTATTTATCTACCTGTTTATCTGCATATCTATCAATCCATTTATCTATTTGTACATCTATATATCTATCTACAAATCTATTTATATATCTATCTACAAATCTATCTGTCTATCTCCATATTTAAGTAGTCCATTAAACTCTCCATTAATCAAACAATTCTCACCTTTTTTTGTAATTATCCATCTATGTAATTGTACATCTGTATATCTAACTATCTGTATATCTATCTATCTACTCCATATTTAAGTAGTCCATTAAACCCTCCATTAATCAAACAAACCTCACCCCTTTCTATTGTCAATTTTTTCTGTATGCGAAGCCTCTCTATAATGATTCAGAGAGAGAGGATACAATGGGCTGTTTATTACACTAGTCCCTAAAGTTTTATAAAAACGTTTTCTTATTTTATTGGGACTTTTAATGAACTTTGATTGCTTGATTTAAAACTTTGGGGACTAGTTTAATAAACAGTCCATCAAATTCAGCGGTTACCGAGATCTTAAGCTTCAGACGGACAGACATCATTCTACTTTGCATTATAGATAGTGGCTTCGCCCCCAAGGACCTAGGTTAAGCTTCTCTAAAATGGACAACTAATTCGGTTCAGTGGTTATAAGGGAGATGTTGACGGGAAAAAACGTAAATTTTTTTTACATTTTCAAACATTATTATAATATTTATATTTTATTTAAATCATGGCAGTCTTAAGAAACTTAACAAATAAAAAATTAAAATAGATCACAGAAATTTGATAGTTATTTTTCGCATCGTATTATAAACAGCTTTCCACGGATATTAAGAAAACTTATTAGAAACTTATTATTAACTTTATGTTTTTTGTTTTATTATTCGTGGAAAATTGTCTGTAATAAAATGCTATACATGATATTTTAGTATGGCCGACAACCGGTTATAATCAAGGGGATATAAATCGGTTTAGAAGTCATACTGTAAATTAAATTAAATTATGGCACTTTAAAAAATGTTTATTTTACTATTTTCATAAAAGTACAAACAAAAACTTTATAGAATAACTGGCAACTATGCCCCCTAGAGGCCTCTAGGTGCACATAAGGTTGGGTGAAGGAAGTCGACCCCAAAACCCCATCCATTTTTATAAGAAGAAAAATAAAAAAAGTTGGTGGAGGGATTTTTCTAAGGGCGATTTCTCTTAGCATGGAGGTGGTACCTCACCCCCAAAAGGTTATAAACCTTCTCAAGACCTATGTGAAGCTAAACTGTTATAGGGAATCATATCGGTTCAGCTGTTTGACAGACACACACAGATCCTGTTTATATAAAAAAAAATTACAAAAAATTACAGAAGTTTTGTGATTTTTTTTATCTAAATTTAGGTTATAAACTTTTATATATTATCTAGTATTGCAACAATAAATTTATATATTACTTTAATATTGCAACTTTAACATAAAAGAAATATTATACAATTATACAGAAAAAAGGGTAAAACTGTAATTTTTTGATAGACTTTAAAAACTGTGAGATCTTTTCATAGCAGAATCTTATTTTTTATCCATTTTTTGCCTCATTCGTAACATTGTACCTTGTTGTAATTGGAATAAGTCTTCTGTGAATAAGATTATTATATCATTCAAAAAATAAATTTATAGTATAGATGTATAAACAGATTACTAAATGATATCCGATGGCAAAGACCCTAAAGCTCAGCAGACGAGAATAATTTCCTTAAACTTTGCTTTCTAAATTCAGCTGTTTAATGCTTTCTTCTGCTTTTTGAAAACGAAAGGGACAATTTTTGTGAAAAATTGTCATTTCTGTCTCAACTTATGTGAAGTATTTAAAACTGCCATTATTAATTTCTTACAACTAGGCTCCTGACTATGAAATTATATTAATATTCATCTTTTCCGATTTACAATACTGAATTGTTAAACCTAGTTATTTGTGATTAACAAGACATTTTTATTAATGATGTGAATGCTTTCTTGCAAATCATAATTATCAAGTTTTTAGTGACATCTAGCGACAAATATAGAACTAATATATTGCAGATGTTCCCAAATTTATTTTTCGCCTGAATTTACGTTGTTTTCAATTATTTTTCCATAAAGGGTTGAACTCTCCCTGAGGTGGTGGCAAATTAACTATGTCCTTATTTTAAATAATTGGGTTATTGTCAGTTTTATGAGATCAATAGATAATTTTCAAAATATTTTTCAACAAATGAACAGTATTTAAACAATGCAAAAACGAAATTAACTAGGAAAAATGCAGAAATCATTATAGCTGATACATAGACGTCCAAGTAAAGGGGTAAAGGGGTGTTTATCCCTTTAGGCTTTCAATCCTCTTATCTACACCTCTCAAGTTGTTTTTAAATATGTTAGATTACTCCCCTTGAACGTATAGAACCCCCAATTTTACCCCAATACAAAGTAAAAAGCTTGGGCGTCCTTGCGTTAACATTAGTTTACAATTTGCTCTTGGTTCTTTTGCCAGCACCCGGCTGTATTTACATTTTTGAAAGATTCAGCTGATTTCAAGGACCCAATCCAAAGTCGGTAGAAGGTCTTTGAAAAGGGGTGGTTGTTACATATACTATTGATCGCTCTATATATATTACTTTAATATTCAAAAAGTTGTTGTGAAAGAAGTTTAAAATCAGCCCTTTTTAAATGGAAAATGAAATACAGACTTTCTTGTATGGATTATAAAGTTGCTACGCTTTCCAAATCGTACCAAACTCTAACTATTATCAGAACCGCAATGCAGTTTGAAATTAGTATCACAATTCTAAATTCTAATGTTTTATCCAGATTTGCCGCCAAGAGTGCGTTTCTGTGGAACTTTGTTCTCCTTGGCAAGGTCCAGGTTCCCTCTGATACTGTAGGTACGGGGACAATACCTGGACACAATGGATATAATATTACGTGGATGTAAATGTATAAAAAATGGTAGAAAAATTTATTTACACCAAAGAAGATTTACACCCCCAATTATGATACACAAATTACCCCATAAGTAAAGTAAAATTAGAGGTTAAAGAGTACCTTAATGAGCTAACCAAACAAATTTCGCAAAATTCCCAAAAATTGTTAATCCAATTGTTATTATAAAACTTTAAGGACTAGTGTAATAAATAGCCAATTGTCCGCTCTCTCTGTATACTACTGTATAATTTGGATGTTACACCAAGTTCCATGTTCTCTAATAAAAGTGAAACTTGTAGCTAGCTAAAATAACGATTCCCCCCTCCAATCGTACTGGATAAACGAACTAAACAATAAATGAATTACATGTTAGCATTTCCTGTGATAATATCCACGTTTATATTATATCCATTACCTTTTCCCCACATAATCATACAATAGGTGTCCGTCTGATGCCCTTCTAAATAGATAGAATTATAACCATATTTAAAGAGAGATTAGGTTGTAATTGTCAGAGAAGTAAAAACCGTCTTTGAGTGATTAAAGGCTATTTTTATTACCTCCCCTAGAAGCTAGGGGAGAAGCAACTATTTTATAACTATAAACACATACATGTTGCATGTCCTACACACACCTAATATCATGGTTATTGTTAACGGCAGTTTAAGTACCACCGTATTCAGAAATCGTCAAAATTTGTAAGTCTTTCAATATCTTTGTTAAGTTTTGATAGTATGTACATTATATAAAACAAAATAATTACAGTCAATGCATTCTTTTTCAAAAAATATACATTAAAGCAGATGTAAAACTGTTAAGAAAGTAATAAATTTATTATTTACATCTAGAAAAATATATTCAAGTTTATTTATGGCAAAAATAAGGAAAACTTTGCAAATTTAAAAGTAAAGTTGAGACACCTAGCGGCAAAAATATACACTATATATAATACAAATTTTGTGAATCTGCCAAAATGTTAGATAACATTCGCGAGCAATATACATAGTGAGATAGATATCAGGGATCTAAAGGGATAAGACAATGGCCGATAAATTGGTGTATTTCTCCATTAATGATGGACAAAATTACCCCTTCTTCACTTATTTGTTTAAACATATTGACTCTTAACTTTAAATTTTATTGTTTGATAGATAGATGTTTAAATACTTACTCATTTTTTGTTAAAATATTGTAGAAATGAATAACTTGAGCTTCTGCTAAACGATCCTGTAAAATAGAAATGTTACAATTGTCCTATTAATTTGAAATCTTTTCTTTACAGATATACTAGCGGCTGCATACGAATTGGGCTTGGGAAAGACAGAAAAATAGTCTAAAACCATCAGTCTTAATTCTATTTAATTCTTAAAGGCATAACTCAGTTGGTTCAGTAGTTATCGAAATCTTAAGCTTCAGAAAAAAAACCTAAATATATTATCTTATAGGACTAGTTTTTAGCCTTTGTTTGAAGGTAAAGGAGGGTAGAAAAACAGCCCAAACCACCCTAAGAAAGGTAACCTGAAAAGTACAGTTACTATGGACTAGCAATTTACGAGATATTTGGCTTCAGACAAAAAAACGGATTACTACTTTGTTTATATTATAGAAAATGTAATAGGACAAGTTAGCTGCGCTAGGATCTAGGATTTATTCTAAGGGTTATAAAAGAGTGATCAGAAAATAGATTAAAAACCTTCCAAGACAAAAATTGGATCTACTGCAGTTCACGGTGAAATATTGCTGGTAATCAATATTTCCAAAAATCTATGAATTTTAAAGGCTACTAGCTGCCAAACGGCTGAACGTACAGATCATGCCCGCACACTGTTTTAAGCGGCATAAGAAGGCCTACAAATAATCTGGAATAGCCATAAATCAATAATTCATAATTAGCTCGCAGTGCAAAGAAATGCGCGAAAAATACCTATTTTACGCGTTTTTCTTCAGTAAAGCTTTCTCTGTGCATAATTGGATCTTGGCTATTCTAGATTATTTGTAGGCCTTCTTATGCCGCTTAAAATGGTGTACGGGTATGATCTGTACGTTCAGCCGTTTGGCAGCTAGCAGCCTTTAAAATTCATAGATTTTTAGAAATATTGCTTACCAGCAATATTTTACCGTGAACTGCAGTAGATCCTAAAAATTTAAAATATAAATGGTTAAAAAACCTAGAACATAACAAAGCATTACTGAAATGAAGGCATCAATAGAAAAGAATTTACAGACAAAATAATAGATAGATAAATACTTGAAAAAACTGTCATTATGGGAGGGGTGAACTCTAACTTAGCCCCTCCCCCCCCCCTCAATCTTCATAAGGAAAATAGATAGATAGATACCTGCCAAAAGCTGTCATTATGGGGGGTGAACTCTAGCTTAGCCTCCCCTGGCTTCATAGGGAAAATAGATAGATAGATACCTGCCAAAAACTGTCATTATGGGGGTTAAACATTAGGGGTGAACTCTAACTTAGCCTCCCCCCCTATATTCATAAGGAAAATAGATAGATAGATACATTTTAAAAAGCTGTCATTATGGGGGGTGAACCCTAGCCTCCACCCCCCCCCCTATCTTCATAAGGAAAATAGATAGATAGATACATTTAAAATAAAACTGTCATTAAGGTGGGGGGAACTCTAACTTAGCCCCCCTGGCTACATAGGGGAAAATAGATAGATAGATACCTGCCAAAAGCTGTCATTATGGGGGGTGAACTCTAGCTTAGCCTCCCCTGGCTTCATGGGGAAAAACCTCGGCCAATCTGCTACCTCTAAATTAGCATCTGAAAAAGTAGGACAAATTCATATTCTCATCCTTGTATAAAAGTAGCAGGATGTCTGTCTGTTATATGTCTATGTGTCTGTTTTTTTTTTTTTTTGGGGGGGGGGCTGGTAAGGGTACCCTAATCGCCCTTATAAAAGAATTAACATCACCAAAAAAATTTGGTATGGTCGACTTCCAACTTCTCCCCACCCCCCACCACCACCTTCCCAACCTCAAGTGCAGCTGAAGGCCTCAAGGGGCTTAGCTGCTCACAAGTTACTTACAGAAAACAAGAGAAAAAAACAGTAAACTTAATAAGCTGTGGCTCTCCTAGTAAAGCTCCCTATGTGCCCTGGAAAGATTTTTGTCTATTTTTACAAAGCTTATTCCCCAGTTTTGTAACAAATATTAAAATCTAAGTATAGAAAAGCTGACAAATGACAAAAATATGAACAAAAACTTACATTTATAAAATTCAGGTTTGATATGTTTTACTCTGGACATATTGTGAAATACTTCTGACATCAGCAGAGGACCTACAACAGTGGAATATATATCAGGAATCTCAAGAGATAAGACAATGGCTGATGAATTGATGTACATCCCCATTGATGATACAAAAAATATACCACCTATAGAGAAGAGCCATCGAAGAAAACATTATTATAAAACTTTAGGGACTAGTATTATAAACAATCCAATGTCCCCTCCCTTCCTGGACATATAAGTTATAAAGTTGTGATGCATTTAATAAGTACAAGTGTAAATAAAGGATTTCTATTTATTTTATTTTTATCAAAAACAATGAGATTTTTAGATTAAAATAAGTTATAAAAAGAAATATTAGTTTAAAAACATTTGTTTATCTCAATCAGGGATAAGGGATGGGAAACCTGGCCGAAAATTAGGTCTCAGCCTCCTTTTAAAAGTGATGGGGCAACTTTTCTTTTTTGCCTATAAAATCAACTCATTTTCGCCAGTTCCTCATTGGCTGTAGGCCAATATCCAATAACCTGAAACTTGCTTTTAGCATTAACCAATTATTAATAACAAACGCGTCCCCCAGTTCATTATTGGCTAAATTAATTCAAGCAAACATAAATTTCTGCTATTAGAAAGACAACAATGGAAAGTTTCTGCTATCAGAAGGACAACAATATATATGACGTTCAATCACATCAACTTATTATTAAATCTACACATTAATAAATGTCCATATAGCAAAACATAAATTGAGAGATCGTTTTTTGAAGACTGAGTAGGAATCAACATTTTATACTTTAGAACAATGTGAAAAACTCATTGTCTTTAGACAATTTAAAAGTTACATTTCATGTGGAATTGATAACCCACCTAAATGATTACAAATACAAAACTAGTTCAATATGTAAATAAAAGTGTACTGTGTTTTGTTAAAAAAAATTTTCATTAATTTTGGTAAAAATGAATGCACACATAATTGAACTTTTTTGTTAATATTTAACGTAAAATTAATTTTTTTAAAAATTCTTAATTTATATGTATGCTATGGAACAATTAGTTGATAGAATGTTACCCATGTACTTATTCAAATCTACTTAATTTATTTATTAAAGCTGGGGGGCTAAAGCGGTGTTCATTTCTAAATACAAATTTTGGGGTGAAGTAGATCCCCCCTTAAAATGTTTGAAAATAAATCAGATTTAACCATCTCAAAAAAAACTTTTTTTTAAATGGGGGGGGGGGGGGGGGTTGGCGAAGTAATAACAGGATTCTACTTAAAGCCACTAACATATTGGTTCTTAGGAAAGTTTTTATTATATTTTATGATTGGTGAAATCAACTACCTGAATTCTATTCTATACTTTTTTTCTTTGCATTCATATAATAGCTATTTCATCATTGTTCATAGTTTTTAAATCTAACTACTGCGTCATCCCGAAACTAGTTTTTTAGGCCTAGTTGGAAAATAGGCCTGGAATAATATTTTCTTACGTTTCCCATCCCTTATCCCTGATCTCAATTTGTATAAAAATAATAAAAAAACATTTGTGAATTTAAATTTTTTCGTCAAAATTAATATTTCTTTTTTATATTTTGTTATATTTATCAGAGTTTTTACATTATATAAATGTGTAAAATCCTTATGATAAAGTTATAGGATGTCTTTCTGTCTATTTGTTTGTTTGTACTGGAGTTTCTTGCTAACCACTGAACTGATATTGTTCTCCTTTACATGGTAGCTTCTCATAGGTCCTAGGAGGGTTTATAACTTTTTTGGGAGAAAAACTGCTTGTTCTCCTTATCAGCTTCTGACATGTCCTGGGAAGGTCTATAACTATTTTGCCAAGATAAATCGCCCCTAGATAAATCATCCCCCCCCCCAAAAAAAAAAAAATTCTTTAAACTTTAAAAAAAACTAAAATTGAAAATGGGGGAATGGTGATTAGAGATATCTTGAAGGATTATTATAATTCACACACTTACACTTTTCCTTTTTCCTCTTTTCCTGCTAAAAAATTACCCAAGCAATTCCAACCAGTCTGCTATTGTAACAAAATCTAGTTCTCCTCACAAATTCTTCCTAATTCTAACAAAATCTAGCTTATACTCAAATATTCTGCCAAAAATAATTACCTAAGCCATTCCAATCAGTCTTGTTATCATATCTGGCAGCACATGCCTCCAGGTATAACTTACCTAGGCCATTCCAAGCAGTCTTGTTATCATATCTGGTAGCACATGTCTCCAGGAATAACTTACCTAGGCCATTCCAAGCAGTATTGTTATCATATCTGGCCACACAGGCCTCCAGGTATAACTTACCTAAGCCATTCCAATAAGTCTTGTTATCATATCTGGCCATGCAGGCCTCCAGGTATAACTTACCTAAGCCATTACAAGAAGTCTTGTTATCATATCTGGTAGCACATACCTCAATGAACAACTTTCCTAGGTCATTCCAAGCAATCTTGTTATCATATCTGGTAGTACGTACCTACAGATTTAACTTACCTAGGCCATCCCAAGCAGTCTGGTAATATGTACCTCCAGATTTAACTTGCCTAGGCTATCCCAAACAGTCTTGTTATCATATCTGGTTGCACATACCTCCAGGTATAACTTACCTAGGCCATTCCAAGCAGTCTTGTTATCATATCTGGTAACACATACCTCCAGGTATAGCTTACCTAAGCCATTAAAAGCAGTCTTGTTATCATATCTGGCCACACAGGCCTCCAGGTATAACTTACCTAGGCCATTCCAAGCAGTCTTGTTATCATATGTGGCAGCACATACCTCAAGGAACAACTTACCTAGGCCATTCCAAGCAGTCTTGTTATCATATCTGGCAGCACATGCCTCCAGGTATAACTTCAGGTAAACACTGTTGGCTTTGAAACCAAAATTGGCATTCCTAGATTATTGCTTAATTTCATTTCCAGTATGTTTTTAACCGATTAATATCTGCTGGATTAGAATTGGTTCTCATCCATACTGAAAATTAATGTATAGTATCATATTACAGACAATTTTCACAAATATCAAAATAAAGATTATAAGATTGATACCAGCTAAGACAATGGAAATTGAAAAAGAAACAATAATTTATGGTTTTTAATGTCTTAACTATTGCACAAAGTAGTATTTAGTATTGCCTCAAACACCAAATAATTCATTTGATTAAAATGAGAGCTTCTAGGAGCTTTGCGAGGAAAGCCAAATTCAACAATACATGTTTTCATCTGCAGAAACTTGGGTCAAAGAAATAAATGAAAAATGTTCCAGCAATTCAATAAGGGGCTGAAAAAAAGTAATTTTATTGAACTCACCCCAAGTGGCCACCCCCAGTATTGCATAGCATATTCCAGTTGATATAATCAGTAGAATTGACAGTTACTGTGTCTAAATCACTATACCACCCTCCATATCTATAAATATAGTTGATATAGTCAGTAGAATTGACAGTTACTGTGTCTAAATCACTATACCACCCTCCATATCTATAAATATAGTTGATATAATCAGTAGAATTAACAGTTACTGTGTCTAAATCACTATACCACCCTCCATATCTATAAATATAGTTGATATAATCAGTAGAATTAACAGTTACTGTGTCTAAATCACTTTACCACCCTCCATATCTATAAATATAGTTGATATAATCAGTAGAATTAACAGTTACTGTGTCTAAATCACTTTACCACCCTCCATATCTATAAATATAGTTGATATAGTCAGTAGAATTAACAGTTACTGTGTCTAAATCACTATACCACCCTCCATATCTGAAATATAATTAATAAATCTTAGCTGGATCTTAAAATCACAGCAATGCCACTGCCGATGCCTCTAGTGAGTGGATGACAAAATGACAGTGGTGATCCAGGAAGCACTTTGGAAACACCCAATGGCTAATTGGCATCACAAAATGACTACTGCCACTGTTAATGTGGGTGTTTCAAATGTGTTTCCAAGCTCACCACTGCTTTTGATTTATAGATCCATGTGTTATTGGCATCACTGGCAGTGGCAGCTAAATTATTTAAAGATCCAGCTCAGGTTTTTTAAAGCCAACAAATTAATGGGTTTTAAAACTTTGGGCACTATCATAATGTGCAGCCCATTGGCCCTCTACCCTGACAAAAAGAATCTTAATCCAAAAGCAAACTACTCATTGATTTGCCTTAAATTTATCTACCATTTATATACCCCTGTATTATACTTTACTTTACCTGTAAACTGTTAATATTCTTAGTAGATCACTTGTTTGTATATTCTTATTTACATTACCACTAAAATAAATAAGAATATTTATTATTTATGTTATTAGGAAATTAGTAATAAGTAGCTTTGCTATTTAAAAAAAAACTTACCTTATTTTATCTTTCTTCCATATATTTTCAATTACTGTTCCATTTGTAAATTCTAAGCAAAATTCTATTTATCAGGGATAATTATGTCTATATTGGTGCAGAGAACTAATGGTTAATAGTCAAATAAGCTCCCCCCCCCCCCCCATCCAAGAATATGGATGTTTAGTAGCCCCATAGGAATAGGGTTAACTCCTAACTATCAAATGAAAGCTTGTTTAGTACCTTTAGGATCTACATAAAGAAACAGGGGAACCTTTTCCAGATTAAATAAAGTTGTCATTTCTTCCTGAAACAAAAAAAAATTTGATTAAATAATTTTTGATAGTAAAAACTATTTTTATGAAATTATAATTCTTGCAAACAAATGGTGTCTAAGCTTCATAGTATATTAAAAGTTCAGACGGACTGCCAGACTAAAATATAGAGTATCTTAGCTACTAAAAATCCTAAACTTACAAAACAGATATCTATTCTTTTTTACAGTACAAGTGCCATTTATACAGACAAACTAAAATATAGAGTAGCTTCACTTCTACAAATCCTATACTTACAAAACAGATATTAATTCTTTCTTTTACAAACAGGACAAATGCCTGCCTCCCAGAAACCATACTTCCAGATTCTACAGCACAAGCTTGTCTACAAAATCATTATTGTTCACACGAAATGTATTATTTTTTGTATCATTGTATATTTAAAGAAGATTTTTAATACTGATATCCTATTATTATAAAGTAGCTAAGTTTTTTTTTGTTTGAAGCCTAAAATTTCAATAACTATTGAATTGATTGAGTTCTTATTTTTATGGTTTTAACCTATTTATTCTCTCATACCCCTTTAAGGGAAAAGCCTCTAGATGCTAGGGGTCCAGCTCCTAGTATATATAATAATAAAAATATATATAGGGGGCATAGGCTATTATTTTTGTCTGCTAAATCAAGGGTCATTGCAAAAAAGGGCAGTTAGTTTTCTGAATTCAAATATGTACCCACATGTCTCTTCAAAACTTTACATATACTAATAAAGAGGTTCTCTATACTTAAAACTATTAAAAATGCTAAAATTTGTGTACCTGACATTTAATTTTATATGATCATAAGTTTCTATGAAGAATAAATTTGGTGGATGGCTCAATTCTTCATTAAAATTCTAAAATTAAAACAAGAATGACAACATCTTTAAAAGAAAAGCTCAATTAATCATATGACAGATGAACATTTTGTTTATCCTAATTGGGGCCACATATTGTTTACCTTTGGAATGCTTAAGTATAGAAGTATATAATTTGTGAATAAACAAGAGTCTTAAAACCGATAGACAGACCAATCATAACTATATACTGAAATTCTTATGTAAAAGTAGATAAAAAAATTTACCTGTTATGTCACAAAAAGACTGATAAACCAACATTTTATTACAAAGTAGCTTTGTTACTAAATAAGGAATACCTTTCCACCCAATTTCTCTGGATCAAAATTATAAAATTCATAAGATTGAGCTCTCCTCCGTAGATCTTTGTCAAGATCAAGAATATTTGGAAGATGGATTGTTACACTTTTAGTTCTAAAAATAAATATTAAAGTAATAGGAAGTATGTGTGTGTGCTCAATAAGATCTCAAACAGCTTTGTTAGCTCATTTGTTGGCTTTAGGGGTACTTTCATTGAATCTTGATTGGTTAGTTTAAGTGGAAAAACATTTTCACCAATAATTGTATTGAAAATTTATTCTTTTCAACACTAACCCATCTAATACTAGATATAGACTACGGATATTGACAGGAAAAATTTGTTGTAAATTTAGGTTGCTAACTTAACAGGAACTTATTTATTGGTCAGTTTGTTCCAGAAGAATGGGAGGTGAAGTAGTAAATGCAGTAGATGGGGGGGGTATATAATCTAAACCAGCTGCAAGTTTAAATTTATTAGAGTACATGAAAATCTGGTGCAACATCCAGGTAATAATATATCCATAACCCATACCTGGCACAATTATGATACTGAAGTTTGAACAAAGTTTGCTGTTTCCCAAGATATTCTTCAATCACTGAATTCTCTGGATTTTGGGTTATCTTGTACTTTATCTAAAATACAGTGGTGGTTTCACACAAAGTTACTTGTCTAGTATGGAATACCCCCAACCATTTCTCTCTTGTTTAAAAAAAATGAAAATAAGGGGAGGGGGTAGTCTTTTGTTTGTTAATATAATTTACTTCAGGTTAGGTTAGGCTAGTTTTGGTACTGGTTAGCCTAATAGGGTAAGGGCATAGCAGAGTTAAGCTCTAAGAGTTAAGGCTATCCGCAATAAAAATTCTTGCCTTATTCAATTTAATTGAAAAATAAGAGAAGGTTGAGTTTTCAGTGCTATTTGAAGGGAAACACCAATACAATAAAAATACAAAGTATAATTGTATATTCTAGACAACTAACTCGCCCCCTTCTTGAAGACCTTTTTGCTAGCAGAGGAGAAAGAATTTCATTAATCTTTGATTTAAATTCAACAATTTGTTAAAAAATTTTCATTTCTGTCAAACCTATTAACGGTATAAGTGTTCCAGACAATCAGACAAAGTAATTTATATAGAGTAGCTTCACTACTGATAAATACCACTCACCTTTATTGAGAAAAAGCTGCTAAAAATAATCACAGAAAATATTATCACAAATAATATCAAGTTCTTACAGTAGATCTTGTAACCAAATATGTGTAACATTATAACTTTATTAAGTACTAGCATCTAGAGGCTCTGTATGTAAATGGGTAGAGAGGGGCTAAAAAATAGCTTAAAAGCATCCTAAAATTTAAATCTGAAAATGAAACAGCCTTAAACCATCACAAGAAGCTTATTATAAAACTTTGGGGACTATTGAAATAAACAGCTTTTTTTTGACATAATGGAATCTTCACTATAAAGGAGAACTATATCGGTCCAGGTACAATCAAGACTATCTAAAAAATAATTAACCTAAAACAATCCAATGTGAAGCTTCCTATGGTTGCCCTCTGTATAAATCTTCTGGACCCATTAGGAGATATGAAGAACCATATCTACAAAGAGACAAACATCATATCACTTTTATATAAGAATTAGTTTTGTCTAAAAAAAAAAAAAAAAACGCACTTTTTTCAAATCACCCTGTATATTAAAAAAAACACTGTTTATAAAACAACATGATATAAGCTACTAAAACGGCTTTGCATGTTTATTAAAAGGATGAGATATTTTTTATATGGAGATAAAATCATTTTTTTTGTTGTGGGATAATTTTGGCAAAGATTTGTTAATCTGAAAATAATTATTACATACAAGGATGGTTTTGTTCATAAGTAGCGGCAATAACAAGGGAACAATGTGTTTTTTTATATCATGAATGGCAGGGAGGGAGGGGACATTGGACTGCAAATAATAATAGTCCCCGAAGTTTATAAACAAGATCTCTTATTTGTTTGGTTAAGACTTTGAGGACTTTAACTATTGATCTGAAATGGATCTTGAAGCAATTAAGCAGGCCGTTTTGTACATGTTAAAAATTGGAAGATTTCATTAAATAAAAGTAATCGCAAATATACTTAGTAAATAAGTTAATCAACTATAGCTAAGTTATTCAGGGAGGTAGGGGACATTAGGTTGTTTATTACACTAGTCCCCAAAGTTTTAAAATAACATTTTCTTATATGTTGGCTTAACAACTTTGGAGACCTTTGATTAGATGGTTCATTAAGTTCAGTGTCCAACCACTAATTTTAATCTACAGAAGAGGCAATTTTCTGTATGATCATTAGGGATGTACATTAATTTATCGGCTATTGTCTTATCCCTTTAGATCCCTGGATAATAAGATGTATTACTTACATAAGATCATTAATGCAGGGAGGGAGAGGGCATTAGATTGTAAATTACACTTTACCCACATTATCTAATTTGTTGGATCAAAACTTTAGTACTTTGATTGGTTGGTTCCAAACTAGTAATCTCTACAGTAGGGGTAATGTTGATTATCAACATTGAGAATATATCTATTTATTATACATTATCCTATCCCTTAAAATCCCTGATGTAATAAAACAAAAATTTGTGGTTTAAATCTGTATTTACATATAATAACAATCTCATAATAATATATCTACAAGAACAAATATCATTCAAAATAATACATTAACAAGGATGACAACATCCATAAAAGCGAAGCTCTGAAACGATATGACTGTTTTAGTGTCAGAACTGAATAATCACAGTATAAATGTATAAGAGTCGAAGCAAAATTATAAGTAAATTTGTTGAAAAACTACTTAAATACAGAATAATGTTTAAGGACCTACTTTCAGTGTTTGATTATGGAGAAGCTTAGCTTATAATATTGTATTTTGTTATCATAGAAATCAGTATTCAAAGTTTGAAATCGATAGGACAATTATAACATGCCTATATGAACGTAAAAAGCCATCCGTTTCAGAAAGACGGACGGACGGACCGACCATAATAATAGAAAAGCTTTGCTTTTAACAAGAACAAATATCATTCAAAAATAAATCATTAGAATAAATTTAATAAAATTATTATTATTACACCTTTTTTGAATTGTAGTTACACTATAAATAATATCATGGTCTATTGTCGTTAATTCAAAAATATGAACCTCATTTAATGGTCAGTTCGTTCATCCAGTTGTAGAGAAGCTACATTGTAAAGAAAGAACCATATCGGTTTAGTGGTTTTATTCTGTATTATATCAAAGAAGATAAAGTATAAAATAGAATCCAGGTAGAAGATTTTGCCTGGCTAGCCTGTAATAAAATTGGAACTTATTCTATATATAACTAGCGGCTGTGCTCCTAGCATCTACGAGATCCCGTCTTCTTACTAGTAAGGAAAGTAGGAAAATAGCTTAAAACCAAATGTAAATATACAAATTAAATATCCAAAACCATCCAATAAGAAGCTTCCATAAAATGGAGAACTTTATCGGTTTAGTAGTCATTGAAATCATAAGCTACAGCCAAAAATTAAACTCACTACTTTTTTATAATAGGATGTATTTTTCAGAGAGCAAGGGAACATTGGACTGTTAAAGTCAACCCCCCCCCCTCTCTAATTTTCAATTTTTAAAATGAAAACAATGAGAGGACTTGGTTTCTCTTTGGGGAGTGTTAGTACCCACCCCTAAATAGATATAAAACATCCAGGGACCTATGAGAAGCTACATTGTAAAGGAGAACCATAACGGTTCAGCGGATAACAAGATCCTTCAGTACAGACAGAGATCCTTTTATAGATATTATATAAGGATACCTATATATTTTTCTTGATAGATTTTTTAAAGCTCAATTCACAAATAAAATATTTTAGTTTTTTTAGTACTAGAAGCTACTCTATAATTCACTTTGTCCATCTTATCTATTCATTGTTTTGTCCGTATGTCAGTCGGTCATACTTATTTTCTAAGGTTAATGGTTTTTGGCATATTGTTTCTCTTTTTTTATTGTTATTAGAACTGGACATCTGCTCTATAACTGACGTTGTCTGTTTGTCTATTTCAGGTTTTTTTCTATGCTTTGCTACTTATGGATGTTTTCATTCTTATTGTATGTTAATATTATTAATTATTTATTAACTACAGAAACTCAAATTAATTTTGCAGTATAAAATGATCAAATTAAAGATAGGTTTCTTATTTAAAATGTTTTCCCGTATGGCTTAGAAACCGATTAAATCCGATAGATTAGAACCTGTTCTAAGCCATACTGAAATGTATGTATCGTAAAGCATCGTATTATAGATTATTTTCAACGGATATTAAAATAAAAATCATAAGATGAATAAGAGTTTTGTCAACCAGGAACTTGTTGTTGAGTGTTCAAAATTTTCAACAACTAAATGTAATCACTAAAGGGGTAATTTTGAGTAACATTATTGGGGAATATGTCAACCAATTTATCGGCCATTGTTTTATCCCTTTAGATCCCTACAATTAAATCCACTATATAAAGTCACACAGACAGGCACACTATGAAACAAATTTTGTGTATAATCATTGGGGATGTACATCATATTATCGGCCATTGTTTTATCCCTTTATATCCCAGCAATGAAATCCACTGTATATATAAAGTCACACAGACAGGCACACTATAAAACTATTTTTGTGTATAATCATTGGGGATGTACATCATATTATCGGTCATTGTCTTATCCCTTTATATCCCAGCAATGAAATCCACTGTATATATAAAGTCACACAGACAGGCACACTATAAAACTATTTTTGTGTATAATCATTGGGGATGTACATCAATTTATCGGCAATTAACTTATCCCTTTAGATCCCTGCAATGAAATCCACTGTATATATAAAGTCACACAGACAGGCACACTATAAAACTATTTTTGTGTATAATCATTGGGGATGTACATCAATTTATCGGCAATTAACTTATCCCTTTATATCCCTGCAATGCAATCCACTGTATATAAAGTCACACAGACAGGCACTATATGAAACTAATTTTGTGTATCATTATTGGGGATGTACATCATTTTATCAGCCATTGTCTTATCTCTTTATATCCCTGCAATAAAATCCAAAATGTATATAAAGTCACACAGACAGGCACACTATGAAACTAATTTTGTGTATAATCATTGGGGATGTACATCAATTTATCAACTATTGTCTTATCCCTTTAGATCCCTGCAATGAAATGCAATGTATATAAAGGGGATGAGCATCAATTTATCAGCCATTGTCTTATCCCTTTAGATCCCTGTAATGAACTCCCCTGTATATAAAGTCATACAGACAGGCACACTATTAAACTAATTTTGTGTATCATCATTGGGGATGTACATCAATTTATCAGCGATTGTCTTATCCCTTTAGATCCCTGCCATGAAATCCAATGTATTTAAAGTCACACAGACAGGCACACTATGAAACTAATTACTAAACACAAATGAAAGTAAATCGAACACTGAATTATTTATAAGTTAACTACACAAACTCATATAAATATATAGTGGGGGCTATGACTATACCTTTCAAACAATTCTTTTAATCTACAGAAAGGGTAATTTTGTTATCATTATCGGGTGTCTGTATCAATTTATTGTCCAATGTCTTATCCCTTAAGATCCCTAAATTTTAAAACCTTCATGAAATCTAAAATCAGCACATTACCCTAACTAAAATATGTTCATTACTACAGCAATCAATATTTAATTAGCTGGATGTTTCACCAGATTTTCATGTACTATAATAAAGTGATACTCACAGCTGGCTAAGATAACGATAACCCATCCCCTCCCTTGAACAAATTGACCATTGAATAAGTCCATATAAGCAACCTAAATTAACGACAAATTGTCCCCTGTGAATATATCCATGTATACTATTTCCATTACTACGGCATACAATATAGTATATGCTGATCATTATCACGGATATAAAGGGATAAGACAATCGGGTGATATATTGAAGTACATTCCCAATTATGATACATAAAATAACCCCATCTGTACAATTAGTGATTGAAACGTTTGGGCACTCAAATTGATGAATCAACCAATCAAAAGTTGTTAAGCCAATGAATAATAAAAAAAGTTAGTATACAGCTTTGGGGACTAGTGTAATAAACAGCCCAATATCCCCTCCCTCCCTGCAATATAGTACATGTTTAAGATTTCATGGACGGAGGGGACAATGACAAATATATAAATCTACTATCCTTTATTCTCCCCAAATATTTCAAGTATTTTTAGCTACCAAGAGCAGGAAAAAGAGAGGGAGGGGACAATGGGCTGTGCATTACACTAGTCCCTAAAGTTTTATAATAACGTTGTCTTATTCGGTGGCTTACCAACTTTGGGGATTTTAATGGTTTTTGATTTGTTGATTCGTTAAGTTGAGTGTTCAAACATTTCAACCACAAATTTCCATCTACAGAAGGGTAATTTTGTTTATAATCATTAGGGGTGTACATCAATTTATTCCTTTTAAATTTTTCTTCCATTGTCTTATCCCCTAACTCCCTGACTAATTATCAAGTGTTTTTACTCTATAGAAATATGCATAAACATTTTTTCAAAACTTCATTTCAATACCTATACTAGTGGCTACGCCCCCTAAAGGCCTCTAGGGACGATGCTGTGAGTATTGGTTTAAAAAATATGACGTAACAAAAAAAATTAGCCAATGAGAGTCCACTACGCATGCCGCCATTGGTCAATAACGGCCTCTCATTGGCTAATTTTTTTTGTTACGTCATATTTTTTAAACCAATACTCACAGCATCTCTAGGGACACTTAAAGTTTTTAAAAAGTGGCTGTTTTTTTCAGGGTCGATTTCTCTTGAAAGTGTAGAGGTACTCTCCCAAAAATAGTTGAAAACCTTCCATTCACAAATAAGAAGATTTAATTTAAAGAAGAACCAATATCAGTTCAGCCATTAGCGAGATTTTAAGATTAGTTAAGTTTAGTAAAATAATACATGGTTTTATGCTTTTACCCAAGTTTTATATAAACACGTTCCTTCATTCAAAGCCTTAATCATTTTGGGGACTTCTTTCCAATCTTGATTGGATGGTACATACTGACAGTTTTAGATGTAATTTACAAATGAGTAATTTTGTTTGATATAATTGGGGTCATACACTAAAACATAATAAATTTAATTATCCTTAAAGATCCATGGTTTGATTTTTTCAAGTATGGCTTCGAAACCGATTAATATCTGCTGGATTAGAACTGGTTGTCAGCAATACTGAATAATCATGTATAGCATCGTATTCCAGAAAATTTTCCATCATTATCAAAATAAAATTCATACAAGTTTTGTAAACCCAGGCCATCGGCCCCCTTTTTTTAATCATTATAATATCCGCGGAAAGCCGTCTATAATACGATGAGAAAAATAGCTTTTATCAGAAATTTTGATGAAAAACCTTAAAAGTTTATCTGTGAATTTGCTTAATGATAATAAAGTCAGGGAGGGAGGGGACATTGGCATGTTTATTACACTAGTCCCCAAAGTTTTACAAAGTATCCTTATTCGTTGGCTTAAAAAATTTAGGGACTTTTATTAAATTTTGATCAAATGGTTCATTAAATTAAGTGTCAAAACGTTTCAACCACTAATTGTAATTTACAGAAGGGGTAATTTTGTGTATCATCATTTGGGATGCATGCACAGCAATTTATCGGTCATTGTCTTATCCCTGTATGATAATAAAAAATTCAAAAATTAAAACATATGTTTCTATACAATAGTAAAATTATAATATTACTTTCAATAAATATTAAACTGATATTTTTCAGGGAGGGAGGGAGGGGACATTGAACTGTAAATTATACTGGTACCCAAAGTTTTATAAACATATTATTGGTTTGATCAAACTTCCACTTTTCATATTTTTCAACCGAAAACTTTAATCTTTAAGGGGGTTACTTTGTTCTTTGAAATCTTTAAGTTTTTAAGCGGATGAGTAAAAAAACTTTGGTTACTAATTACCAGTTCAATGTCCCCTCCCTGCCTGGTAAAACTACTGTTCTATAGCTAGACAAAGGACGCAAACACTTTAGAATAGTTATATTACAAAAATGAATATTTAACAAGAACAAACTATATCAAAGAACATTTAGGTATCTCTGATGTTGTAGAAAATATTAGAAAGAAAATGAGAGAAAGAAAGAGAGAAAGAAAGATAAAGAGACAAAAAGACAGATAGACAGAAAGAGAGATAGACAAATAGAATGATTCAGTTACTGTAGGTATTTGGACAGATAGACAGAAAGACAGACATACAGACAGACAGATAGACATACAGACATACAGACAGATAGACAGATAGACGGTCAGACAGATTTAAAGAAGGTTTAGATTCCCTCTGATACTGTAGGTATTTGGACAATATCTTCTCCAAACATAATCATACAGACAGACAGACGGACAGACAAAAAGACGGACAGACAGACAGACAGACAGACAGACAGACAGATAGACATACAAATAGCCGGACAGACAGATTTAGAGCAGGTTAAGATTTCCTTTGATACTGTAGGTATTAGGACAATATCTTCTCCCCACATAATCATACAGAATATTTCCAGGTGATACTTTCCTGAAAAGAAAACGATATATTATTATTTGGATGTTACACCAGATTTTCATGTTCTCTTAAAAAGTAAAACTTGTAGCTAGCTAAAATAACAATCACCAAATTCAGCCACTTTACCACCATCCCCTCCCCTCAAAGATTTGCTTGCTCTTTTTCAAATCTTGAATGGTTGGTTGGTTTAAACTAACGATATAAATACATATCAACAAATATAGTCTAATTTAAAGAAAGGTAAAACTGATTATCATCATTGAGGACGTACATCAATTTTTTATCCATTGTCCTATTCTTTAAGATCCTATACATTTGTAAAAAGTGGGTTACTTGGATGTCCACCAATGGATACTGAATAGCTTGTTAAAAAGGGACATCATTTATTGGTCAGTTCATCTAATAGGAGGAAAGTTGATGGTGTTAATGGAGTGGATGTGGGGGAGGGTATTGTTATTTTAGCCCACTTTGTGTTTCACTTTATTGAAGTACATGAAAATCTGGTGCAACATCCAAGTAATAATATATCCATTGTTACTAGGTTGTCCACTTTCTTATAAGGGAAAGTGCCTTTTGATTGATTTATATAAAACATGGTCATAAGTCAGTCGTTATGCAGGGATCTTAAGGGATAAGACAATGGGCTATAAATTGCTATACATCAACAATTAAAATTAATTCTGTAGAATAAAATTATTGGTAAAAATGGTTACTTTTAGTTTGGAACCAAAAAATCAAGACCATAAAAGCACCCAAAGTTTTTAAGCCATTCAATAAGATAATGTGGTTCTAAAACCTTGGGTACTAATATTATTTACAGTCCAACGTTCTCTCCCTCCCTGGTAATTATGACTTTCTTTTAATTGTAATTTACTTTAACATTCGTCAACTTTTTGCATATAAGCAAAAAGTTTATAGTTTTAAACAATCAATATCAATACGAGTAAATTTCATGTCCTTGAGTATTTTTGAGTAGTGAAGATACTCTTTAATTCTTTTTTCTGTCCGTCCGTCATTAATTCAATCCGAAGGCTACATGGGGAAGATGGAAATGATATTGAAAATAGACAGCTAAAGAAGGTGTATCAACTTTTTCACTTTTTATTTAAGATAGCTAGCTGGTTCTTTTAGTAAGTAGTAGAAGTAAAATTTTTCATAGAATTCAGATATGCAATCGGTTTTTTTGTAGACCTCTTATTTTTTAAGTAATTTAAGTTTTAAAAAAAAAATTAAGTCGATTTTGAGGTACTAAAACGCAACATAAAAAAGGAAAAAAATGGCCATTATGAACAAAAATAGTAAGATCTTTAATTTGAAACCTTACTTTTTGAATTTTGTCAGGTAATTATTGAAAAAATTGATTTTTTTAAACCCACGAGAATAAAAACTTAATTTTATCATTTCACAGGTAAAAAAATATGGGTTCATATATACCTTTAGAATCAGAAAAATATTACGAATCCATTGTAAGCAAAATTGAAAAAAAGTAAAAAAAATAAAAAATAAAAAAATGGCCTATTGTATTTTGTTGTACAGGCAACACTTTCGTCATCCCCTAGTTACCCCCTCTTTACCCCCTTCCCATTTCTATTCTCAATTCAAAAAATAAGGTGGTTGCCTGTATAATATAATATAATATTTTCATATAATTCCTTTTATTGTAGTTTATAAACTATATTGTAAACTTTTTATTTCAATTTTGCTTAGAATGGATTTGTAATATTTTTCTCATTCTAACAGTATATATAATGCCTATTTCTTATGCCTTGGTAATGATAAAATTTTGTTCAAAGTTTTTATTCTTGTGGGTTTAAAAAAATCGTTTTTTTTCAATAATTACTTGACAGAATTGAAAAAGTAAGGTGTCAAATTAAAGATCTTACTATTTTTGTTCATAATGGCCATTTTCTTTCTTTTTTTTGTTGCATTTTAGTACCTTAAAATCGACTTAATTTTTTTTTAAAACTTAAATTACTTAAAAAATAAGAGGTCTACAAAAAAAACGATTGCATATCTGAATTCTATGAAAAATTTTACATCTACTACTTACTAAAAGAACCGGCTAGCTATCTTAAATAAAAAGTGAAAAAGTTGATACACCTTCTTTTTAGTGAAGATTCCCATGACATATGCAGTTCTACTCTATTCATTTCTATGTCCGTCTGTCTGTCGGTTATTCATCAAATACATAGATAAATTTGAACCGATCCTCAGCCAAATTTAAAATTCATGTATAGCATCATATTACAGACAATTTTCCACCTATAATAAATACACAAATCATAACATTAATGCCAGTCTTGTTAGCCCGAGCCTTTATCTAATCGGGGCTAACAAAACTAGTTTTAATCATATAATATTCCATTTTACTATCTGCGGAGTGTTGTCTATAATACAATGCTTTAAACACTTACACTGATTCAGTTATTAGATTGAAGAAATGTATGATTTCTGCTTTTGTCAATTTCTCCTAAAAAATATAAATTGGTATTTTTTGCCATTAAGATAATTAATAACGGGGATATTGTTTATCACACTAGTCCTCTAAGTTTTCTTTTTTTTTGGCTTAACAACATTGGGTACTGTTGTTGATTTTTTATTTGAATGCATGAAGTTGAGTGATCAAATGTTTGAACTACTAATTGTAATCTACAGAAGTGGTAAGTTTGTGTATCATCATTGGAGAGGAACTTCAATCTATTGGCCATTGCCCCGTCCCTTTGGATCCTTGAGTAAAGTGTATGTATGTATGTGTTAGTCTAGATATGTAAGATCTTTTTAACAGCTGAGAAAGTTTGTTGCCCGATTTTAACAAAAAATTTCTTGGTTGTGATTTTACTTTTCAAAGGACAAAAATAAGAAATTTGCTACCCTCCCTGAAATAGACGAAAACCATATTTAAGACCTAAATAAAGCTTTTCCTTATAGAGAAAGTTTTAATTTAGCACCATATTATTAAACACACACACAAAAATTCTTTAGCAAGGGATATAATTCTTTTAATGTGCAAATATATTTGACTTATCTAAATTTACTTTTTTGATACAACAAAAACATTTTGTGAGGTTTCGTTAGGTTATAAAAAATAAAGAAATGTAGTCACCTGCCAAAAAGAGTCCTCTTGTGAAGTAAAAGCTATTGAAGCTTCCATAGGATGAATTGGGAAAAACCTTTTGGGATCTGCCACTTCAATTTTACTACCTGAAAAGACAAAAATTTAAGCTAGTAAAATATAAAAAATAGTAATAATAGCAAAAAAAGCTAAATAAGGGATTTCTTATGAAAATCAGGATAAGTAAAAAATACTAAAAAAGTTTTGTAATTACTTAATATTTATATGTCTCTTTCTCTCTGTGAAATTAAAGTAATAATGGTAAATATTTCAATTTGTATTAAAACAAATAAAACTTGAACATCCACCTTAAATCTGTACAGTCTCTACCAAATATATTCAAAGATAAATAAAAAAGATATTGATAAACAATCTAAAGTATTACCAGGGTAATATGTGGGATCAATGCCTTGGTCTGTAGTCATATTCAGCAAAACTATTATGACAAACTAATTAAAGTATTACCTGGGTAATATATGGGAGCAATGCCTTGGTCTGTTGTCATATTCAACAAAACTATTATGACAACCTAATTAAAGTATTACCTGGGTAATATATGGGAGCAATGCCTTGGTCTGTTGTCATATTCAACAAAACTATTATGACAACCTAATTAAAGTATTACCAGGGTAATATGTGGGAGCAATGCCTTGGTCTGTTGTCATATTCAACAAAACTATTATGACAAACTAATTAAAGTATTACCTGGGTAATATGTGGGATCAATGCCTTGGTCTGTTGTCATATTCAACAAAACTATTATGACAAACTAATTAAAGTATTACCAGGGTAATTTGTGGGAGCAATACCTTGGTCTGTTGTCATATTCAGCAAAACTATTGACAAACTAATTAAAGAATTACCAGGGTAATATGTGGGAGCAATGCCTTGGTCTGTGGTCATATTCAGCAAAACTATTGACAAACTAATTAAAGAATTACCAGGGTAATATGTGGGAGCAATGCCTTGGTCTATTGTCATATTTAGCAAAACTTCTGTCATCAGCATTGGACCTGGGGTATCATAAACTTATCAGAAACAATTTAACAGGATACATGTCTGTGTGTATTGAAGGATCTCACTAATCACTGAACCAATATGATTATCAATTACAATGTTGCTTCTCCTAATTCCTGGCCCGCAAATACATTTTTTTGTGGTTGGGGGGATTTTTTTTACTCTTTTACAAATCTTGTCCTAGGGTTCCTTTTTAGATTGAAGCAAAACAAAACATTGATTATATATGCTATTTGACAAATTGACATAAGCTATATATACAATATCTTTAGATTTTTAAATTGAATTTGATGTCTTGCCCTACCTAATCCATTCCAAGCAGTTGTAATTGTATATCTGTCAGCACAAGCTTGCAAATATTTGGCAATATATTCACTGTTGGCTTTGAATCCAAAATTTGCATTTCTACAATACACAAAGGGTTATTAGATAAGGGTACTGCCATCTGCACATCCAGCAAAAGTACAGTAAATGTATCATTGCCATTACAATTTTGAAAGTTAGAATTTAGAAACTGAATTTTGGCTGTAGAAATGATAAAATATTGAAACTGATGACAAACTTACAGCTGACATATTTGATAACTAAGAACTTGAATTTAATATGAAAATCATCATCAATGTTCCTGCTAATGAAAATAATTTTCTACTATAGCTTTCAGACCTATTAATATCTGGTGAATTAGAACCAGTTCTAAGCCATACTGTAAAATTATTTATAGCATTGTATTATATCCAGTTTTCTATGAACATAAAAACTGGTATTAATCTTATGATTGTACATTTTTATATATACGATGCAATAAATAACTAGAATGGAATCGAATAATCAATGAATATATTCTTACCCTAAATGATCATTACCAGTGTTTGCAAGTATGTTCCAGTTGATATAGTTTGTATTGTTGATGGTGACAGTGTCTAGATCACTGTACCATCCCCCATATCTGTAAAAATGATGATCATCGCAAAAATTTTAAAATGTTAAATTGCAAAATAAATGGTTGGACATTAAAAATGGTTACCACTGCTGCTTTGTCAGATTTGTGCATTAAAAGTCAGAGTAAGGGCAATGCCTTGTCCCAAAATAAGTGGAACTCATTACTGTGCACATTTAGGACTTTTAAACAAAGACTGTACAATCAAATAGTTGATTGTCTGTACGATGGTTACCTAATACCACAGTTTTGAATTAAAAAAGAGAGATTGACTCCCCTTGGTTATTTGAACTGAAGTGTCATGATCAGTAGGTTTACTCACATGAGATAATTGAGGTATGTTATCAAAGAATTTACTTAAAGGTGAAAAATGCAAAAATATAGTTTTACTTGTAAACAACCAGCAATCTCATCAAATCACTTGTCTGTATCCCTCTCCATTCATGGTCACTAAAATATTAATACAATTTAATTTCTTTTTAGTTTGATATCAATAAGTTACAAAAGTGATAAAAAAAATAGTGTCAATATGGCTGAGAACCAGTTCTAATCCACTTGGTATTAGTAAGTTTTAAAGTGATACAGGAAAAATAGTTACTTGATTTTATTTTCAGACCAGATTTTTTCTATAACTGTATCTTTAGCAAATTCTAAAAAAAAATTGTAAAGAAAGTTAGTTGAGCATTGATTATTTTCTTCTTTTGTTTTTAAAACATTTTTAAATTTTTTTTTCATGTATAGCAGATCTAATTTTTTACCTGGAGGATCAAGGTACAAAAACAATGGTGGTTTTTCCAGTTCAAATAATGTTCTCATTTCTTTCTATAATCAACAACAAAATCATTAAAATATGTGATATAAAAGATGATATTTACTTATGAACATTTAAAAAAGATAAAAATACAAAATTATTAAAGGACATAAAATAACAAATGATTATTTAAGTCAGTTAAACTGAAGAAGTTTATAGTTTAGAAAAATAAGCTCTTTGTCTAAAACAAGATTCTAAAAAATCTGTTTTCCATTATAGCATTATAAACTGACAAACTGGCAAAAAGCCAAAGAAAAGTTTTAATAAAAAAAACAATCCTTACTGTACAAATATCAATTCTTGATTTCACAAAGAGAACAAAAGTCTCTCTTCCAGATACCATACTTCCTGATTCCACAGCACATGCCTGTCTTTAAAATAATCATAATTCAGACTGGGTTTGGGCAAGATACCTATTTGACCGGATACCAGATTTTCAGTTGATTTCTAGTACTGAATATCAGGTCGCAGCTGGATATCCAGCAAATTACTGAAACCATACTTCCTGATTCCACAGCACATGACTGTCTTTAAAATAATTTAATTTTCAGACAAAATATACTGTTTTTTGCTTAAACTACTATATACTAGATAATTGGAATATCTGGAAACAGATTACTTAGAAAATTCTGATGAGGTTTGGCTGATTAAGAGTAAAAAGGTTATAGTTCCATATTCTTTAAGCCTTGTGAGATATCTAAGGTCAATTTCAGTCATTCTTACTTTGATATAAACAATGTATATCTCTTTACTTTGCTATTATTGTACTATAATTTTATATAACATATATCACATGCAAACAAATCTTTTCAATCTTCAATTTCATACAAGTAATCTCATAGTGGTACCTGGGATTCAATTTGTTGTGATCATAAGTCTCTAAAAAGAAAAGATTTGGTGGGTGACCTAATTCAGATTCTCCATTAAAAATCTAAATATAGAAAATATATTACAATGCTTTTAAATTCTAATTATCTTTCCCTTCTTGTCAGTATATTATTTATACCTAATTAATACTTTTGGAGTTATGAATAACAATATAAATGATTCTAAAGAATTAACATCCCAACTGATACAGACAAACATTTGATCATATAACTTTTTCTGAAAGAGTTTTAGTTATGACAAAGTTTGGGGTGGGACATAAAGCAATAATCTTGCCAAAGCTTAGCAATAGGTGAAATTGACAAAGTAAATAATTTTCCAGTATTTCTTCCTAACTGATTAATATCTGCTGGATTAGAACCAGTTCTCACACATACATAAAAATCATGTATCATATGGTATTGCAGAAATTTTATACAAATAGTAAAATAACAAATCATAATATTAATACCAGGCTTGTTAACCCAGGCCAACAAAATTGAAATTAATGGTAAATTAAATCATTTTACTTTCTGTAGAAATTTCAGCTTTTTTCCTTAGTTCAGCATTAATATTTTTAAGATATAATGATGATGCTATACATGACTTTTCAGTGTGGTTCAGGACTGGTTCTAATCCAGCGGATATTAAATAACTATATACTTACAACTTTTCTTAGAGTTCAGCTCTTAGTTCATTTTCAAGAATATTTTGAAATACAGATGTATGATGTCATACTTGATTTTTCAGTAAAGCTGAAAACAGGTTCTATTCCAGCGGATATTAACCCTTTACAGTCGGGCCCCTTGCCGCACCTTAATCGGTCGGGGGGGGGGGGGGGGCGTTCCTATTAGAGCTAGAGGGCTAATTTTTTTTGTGCAAGTCCCCTGTTTGATAATGAATTTCCGACCTTTTATAAGTCTAAGTCAATTTTCGCTTCCTTCACCCTTTTATTTAACAACCTTTGTTTTTAGGTCTTTTTTTATTTAAAAATTTCAAACGGCTGTAATTTTCTTATTTTTGAAGCTAGAAGAAAATTTTTTTCCCAGAAAATGTTTATTTTTATGTAAATTTTACATTAGAAATATCAAAATATAAATTTCAGCGGCCGCAGCTGTACTTGGCAGCTGCCAGCCGCCGCAGTCGGCGGTCGGCGTTAAAACAGCGGCGGATCTTCATGAAATTTTAATACGTTATGTAGACATGTAAGAAAAGCTTAAGTTTAAAAATTTGAAGTCTCTAAGTCAAAAATTGCGGCCACAGGAGCCTTTTAAAGATTTCTGGAGACCTGGAGGATCAGGACCTGCAGGATCATACCTGGAACCTAAAAGTGACTTGAACACCTGTATTTCATATTAGGATGTACTACTAGAGGATTTTTTAGTATTTTGGTATGATAAAATGCTTTGTTTTAGTCAAAAAAATATTTTTACTCTTTACCTGGATGACCCTGCCAGGTTTGCTGGCATCCTGTGCCCGCCAGGATGGAGATATTCAAAAAATTCCAACTCTCAGTTATGTGTCATACCCATACTTAAGAAGTCAAGCAGTTTGGGCTCTTTATCTTTCACACACAGAAAATGAGATAGAAAAAACCGGATGGGGGGCGTTCAACGCCCCCCCCCCCCGACCGTTAAGGGTTAAACGGTTTCAAGAACATGCTGGAAATGTTTTTACTTACAACTACTTCTGAACTTGGTACTGAAAAGAGTTGAGCTCTTTTCTTTAGTTCAGCATCAAGATCAAGAATTTTTGGAAGATAAAATTTGATGCTATACATGATTTTTCAGTAAAGCTAAAAACCAGTTCTAATCCAGTCGATATTAAACGGTTTCAAGGAAATAATGTTAATGTTTTACTTACAACTTCTTCTGAACTTGGGGCTGAAAAGAGTTCAGCTCTTTTTCTTAGTTCAGCATCAAGATCAAGAATATTTGGAAGATAGATGAACACACTGTCTGACCTAAAACATTATTCATTTTTTAATAAAAAATAATTCTTTTAATGTAATGAGCCAAGTTGACTCTGAAAGGAGGTATTATATCCAGAGTAGGAGAAGACATATGGCTTTTTATTACACTAGACCCCAAAGTTTTCATTGGTTGGCTTAACAACTTTAGGGACTTTCATTGAATTTTGATTGGTTGGTTCTTGAAGTTGAGAGTCCTAACATTTTGACCTCTAATTTTAATTAAATGAATGAGTAATTTTGTGTATCATCATTGGAGATGTAAATCAATTTATCATCAATAATCCTTATGATGTATGGATTAAATATGTTCCTAAAATGGAGACAAAATGCAGATTTGAAACCATCAGTTTTAAATCATTTTAAATCATTTTCATTTAAATTTAAATTAATTTTCTTCTCTAACAATATAATTTTTTTAAAATTTACCTTTTACAATTAGGTTGAAGAATATCAAATAAAATCTTTTGTGATTCTATAAAACTATTTAGTAATGAAGGCTGTTTAGTAGATGTATCTTCAATAGTTGATTGTGGAAGGGTAAGTAAATCCACAACAGTTTGGTCTGATACATCAAATTTGTAGTCTAACTGAAATATATTAGACTAGTGGCTTCACCCTAGCATCTAGGGACTCCTTATTAGAAGGGATATGGAAGGGCAGATAATGGCATGAAACCTTACCCAGACTTATTTAGAAAAAAATAAAAAGCCTAAAACGACCTATAAGAAGCTTAACTTTTAAGGAGAACCATATTAATTCAGCTGTTAGCGAGATCCTTTCCAACAGAGAAAAAAAGGCTACTACTTAATATAATAGTATATGTATACAGAATCAAAATGTTATTACAATATTAAAAGGATTATGTTATTGAGATCCTGTTAGGTAGATTTATGTATTAGTTCAATTTAAAATCATAACAGATCCAGCTTGCAAAAAAAGATGAATTATTTTTACAATTCAAAGTCAGAATTGATTAATATTCTTTAAAAATAGTATGAAATACCTATATGAGAAAGTTTTAAATTATCCAGTCAATAGATATAATTCAGTATATATAAATTATATTTAATAATATAATTTTTTATATATTAAAATAGTTGCTTTATTAGTTTGGGATCAAGTCAGGCAGAACGTGCCAATATTTTGTTAAGTAAAGCAGAGTATGCCAATATTCCCCCAAGTAAAACATAGTATGCCAATATTTTATCAAGTAAAGCAGAGTATGCCAATATTTAATCAAGTAAGGCAGATTATGCCAATATTTTAGAAAAAAAGTTTAAAATGGCAGACTAATTTATATATACCTAATACCTCAATTGAATAATAAGAACAGAAGCATTTGATAACCAAAATTGTTAGTAGGACACCAAACACACAACTTTTATTCCATTGGATCCGGTTCTCAAACATTTTTTACTTTTTCTGCAGTAAATATTTTTGCTCAGGGATCAAAGGGATGAGACACTCAACTTAATGAACCAACCCATCAAGTCCCCAAAGTTGTAAAGCCAACGAAGAAGAATGTTTTTCATTTACTTTGGGGACTAGTGTAATAAACAGCCCATTGTCCCCTTCCTTTCCGATTTTTGCTTCATTTTATGAAATATTATGTTGAACTAACCAATTAGTTTTAATAATTAATAGTTTAATTTAAAATACAAATTTTATATTCAATAGTACATGTTTTTATTGCATGCTTAGTACGTCTTAAAGCTAGAAATAGTATGTGATTTTCTTGATTAAGTTTAGATGTAACCTGGAATAGCTACCTGAATTGAAATTTGAATTAAGTATTCATCTGTACATGAAAACATAGCAAAACATATTTCTTTTGTATTATGTAAATGAGGGAAAAAATACAGCTGAATTATCTTTTTGTATATTATATTAATTTAAGGATGGACGTTTACTAAACATGAAGGGTGTTATATCACTTCAAAATGGTGTTTTACATTTGCAAAGTCAAACGAGGATTTTTACTGAAGGGGTGAAATCAATGGCATACAGAAAAAAAGGAGGGTAAATAAAACCCCCTTTAACCCCTTAATATGGGTCTTCACCCTCCCATATAGCCAAGGTTGGTGTCAAAGTAATAAAAGGCACAAACCCTTACTCTGCGCGTTAACTTGCCAATTCAAGAAAATTTTGGGACTTATGAGTAAGTGAGTGGACATTTAGGGGGGTGTATCCACCCCTCAAGCACTAAGAATATACACCCTTTGTTGTTTGTGATGCACCATCCTAAAGCTCACACCCCTCCCCTCATTTTTATTTTAGGGGGGTGTTAAAATTTTTAGTGCGGTTCTGAATTATTGTGGAGGATTTTGAAGGAGATTATGGAACACTAGACCAAACATAAATATTTGTATTGTCATACAATATTAACAAACTAAGCCATAGGATCAGTGTTTCTATATAACAGTTAAGATATTTTATATATGTTTTGTAAATGTAATAGTTACCATAGGTGGTAGGGGACTTTAAGATGTTTATTAGACTAGTCTCTAAAGTTTCATAATAATGTTTTGTTATTCGTTGCCTCAACAACTTTTGGGATTTTTAATCCATCTTGATTTGTTGGTTCATTGAGTGTACAAACATTTTAACTTTTGATTATAATCTACAGAAGGGATACTTTTGTGTATAATCAATTTGTCAGCCATTGTCTTATCCCTTTAGATCCTTGAATATTTAAAAACAATCATATCTATATTTGACAGCAATTAATTAACTTAACTTAATTGCGGTTAGGAAGGGGTGTAATATTGCTAAAACTTATACTTTAAATTAATTACAATACGGACCAAAAAAAATTAAGCTACTTTATAAGTGCACCCTAGATAATGGTCGTTGGTGAGAAAATAGTTTAAAGGGAGGGGACAGTAATTATTGATTTTTTTGTTTGTTCATAAATAGCCCTTGGCTCTTGGGTTTGGGTTTAATTTAACTATTTAAAAAATAGCAAATAATGAATTTTTAAATAGGTTAAAGTTACTTTGATTATAAAATAGAGTTTGATAAAAAAAAATCATTTAAAGGGAGGGGACAGCAATTTATGATTTTTTATGTTTTTCATAAATAGCCCTAGGTACTTGGGTTTGGGTTTAATTCAACTATTTTAAAACAGCAAACCATGAAGGGCTTTAATCATCAATTTTTTATGTGAATGTCCCGATAGATTTATATATTTATACATTACTTTAATAATGTCCTATCCTTCTCTTTGTCTATCTATTTTAAAATATGCTGTTTTAAACCCAACACTATTTGATATCCATTACAATTATAGATAGTAGTATATTTATACTAAATAATCACTCTATAAAATATTTACAAATAAACACTCTATCTATCTATCTATTCATCATCTATCTGATTATCTATCTGCCTATCCATTTTAGAATATGCTGTTTTAAACCCAACACTATTAAATATCTATTACAATTATAGGTAGTAGAATATTTATACTAAATAGTCCCACTATCTGTCTATCTATTCTAAAATATGCTGTTATAAAACCAAATCTATATAATACCTATTATAAGTGTAGATAATAGAATATTTATACTAAACAATATTTCTATCTATTTATAATATAATCTAAAATTGTGTATAGGTAAAGTATCAATTGCAAAAAAAAATTGCGTATTTTTTGCAATACTATTGCTTTTTTTGTATGATCATGTATGAAAATACTTTATTTCTACTTTTTAATAAATCAAATAATATCCTATCCTGTAAATAATGTAAAAGGATCTCTGTCTGTGTGTGTGTGTGTGTCTATCTGTTTGTCTGTACCAAAGGATCCCGCTAACCCAAAGAATTTATCTTCTTTGTGCTAACCACTGAACCCACATGTAGCTTCTCATAGGTCCTGGGAAGTTTAAATCTTTTTCAAAAATCGCCCTTTAGAAACCCCCACCACTTCTACCATTTTTAAAAGCGAAGCTTTTCTATAATTAGGGTCGGTCCGTCCGTCCGTCCGTCCGTACGTCCGTACGTCCGTACGTCCGTCCGTAACGGATAGCTTTTTTCGTTAATTTAGGCATGTTAGAATTGTCCTATCGATTTCAAATTTTGCATGGTGATTCCTTTAGCAGTTAGGTACGATTTAGAAAGCGTAGCAACTCTATAATCATTACCAAAATGTCCGTACGTCCATTTTAAACATGATGATTTTTTTTACTTTTTTAACATCAAATTTTTATGTGATCTAATTATCCGATTGATCTGATTTTTGGTATATTGATTCCTGGGACAACAAAGTATAATGTAATAAATGAAGCAACTCTATAATCAAGTCCTAAAAATGTAGATATGTCCATAAACATTATCCTGTATCAAGCAGTTTTTTAACAAATTTACTCACAATTTGTTTTGACTCTTATACATTTATATTCTGATTATTCAGTTCTGAAACTATACAAGTGTTAACGTCCGTTTGTCCTACCGTTTCAGTGCTTCGCTTTTATGGATGTTGACATCCTTGTTTATTTACTTTTACTTTTGAAACTAAATTTGAAAATTTTGGTGGTGTTCATTTCACTTCCCCGCCTCAAGAGGCCTCTAGGGGCGAAACAAGGGCGCTAGTAATATTTTATTTCACTAAAACATAAAATAAATAATATTAATCATCACAGTAAAATGTTTTGAAGACTAATTTCTAATTAATCATATTAATAAAAAGAAAATATGTTTAGTAAGTGTTTCTATAAATTAGCAAATGTAACAATCTTCTTTGGCAAAATGAAACCTTTTACCGTAAACTGCAGTAGATCCAAAAAATCTTACTGCTTTATGTAATAAGTTGATATAATTAATGGTAATACTGGATTTATTATTACTTGGATATTACACCAGATTATCATGTACTCTAATATAGTAAAACTTGTAGCTGGATAATTTAACGATACCCCTCATCCGCCGCCTTTACTCCATCCACTCCCCTACTAATGGATGAATGAACTGACCAGTAAATGACAGCCTTAATTGATATCTTTGCCATTTAGAGTTATTATTGCTCAAAAAGACTTTTATTTACTGAGATATGTAAACGCCTTAGTAACATATGTTTAATTATTATTTCTACCCTTGCACCAAAATAAATTACTAAAGTAATGGATATAATATATACAGGGTGGGGCAAATAAGACCGGACAAACTTTTAACGGCCATAGCGCCAAAACTACTCGACCAATCAGGACGTTTGACCACACTATAAAAAACTTAGGTAATGACCTTTTAGCACAAAAAAAAATTTGGACGAAGATAGACGTGCACACCGAGCTGGCCGCGCATATGTTCAACAAGGCAGATTCCAAATGCGCCGGTGGTTAATGCGCAAAATCACATAACGTAGGGTCCGATAGGGAAGGAGTTGGAATCTTGACCCCAAATTTTGTGGTTGTCTTAGGCTCATTGAGACACACATTTTGCCGTGTTTAAATCCATTTTAGCTCAATCCTAGCCGAAATGAGATCGATTTTTCAAGATTTTGAGCCTTAAGAAATCACAAACAGTAGGGCCCAACAGGGAAGGAGTTGGAAATTTGACCCAAATTTTTTTGTGTGTCTTAAGCTCATCGAGACATGCATTTTGAGTACTTAAAGTCAAATGTAGCTAAATCCTAGCCCAAATGAGAACAAAAACATGGATTTTGTCAATTTGGCGTTTACTCATGTTCCTAAGGAAATGTGGCCTCCCAGCAGCCCGATCTTAATTCAATGGACTTTTGGGCCTAGGGCTACTTTGAAGCATGCACCAATAGACGTGCCCATACCACAAAGACCTCCCTCATTGCCACTATCAAGGAGAACTACGCCAGCTTGGACAGGTACATTTTGACCTGGACCTGCCGGCGGTTGAGGAGGCCGGTAGAGGCGGTGATTGAGGCTGGCGGCGATTTTGTTGAATTGTGTACTAGTCATATACCTATTTTGCTTGCCAGTTTTTAAAATTCAATAAAATCTTTAAAATTGACGATTTTATGTTTATTTGTTTAGAAGTTAGAATTTGTCCGGTCTTATTTGCCCCACCCTGTATGTGGATATATTCACATTGGCAAATTTATCGTCAATTTAGCTTTTTTAAAAGGACATAATTTATTGAGCAGTTCGTTCATTCAGTAGGTGGTGAGCAGATATTATTCGATTTCGAAGCCATACTGGAACCCAATTTGAATTAAATCAAAGTGCAACTCTCAATAATAGGCAAGTCAGTTTCAAGTCTGGATTACACTAGAGACGTTATTAATGGCACCAGCTGCTGCTATGTCAGGCGATTGTAGTGAAAATGATATATCATATGCAGCAAAGAAGATAATCTTCTTTGATATGCACAAAACTTTCAGACTTAGGTTGTGCAATCAAAGGACCAATTAAGCTCTTCTTAACGTACATTACCCCTTTTATAGATAAAACTGGATTGAAAACTACCACTAGCTTAGAACCAACAATTTAAAATTCGATTTTTTTTTGGAAAATTAATAATATAATCTTTGGGATTTACATTTCAATTTTCCTTCCCTCCCTAGGAAAGAATTGTTTAAAGCCCTATTTAAAAATTATATTTGAAAACAAGGATGACAACGTCCATAAAACCGAAGCTCTAAAATCTAAAGTAAGAGCAAACGAACAACAACTCTTGTAAAGTGTCATAACTTGATAAGCAAAACATTAATTTGTAAGCCTTAACAAATAGTACATAATATTGTTGCCAAATTGCCTAAATACACGATAAGGTAGTTTTAATTTTTATGATTTGATTATAGAGAAGCCTCGCATACGATATTTTACTTTGTTGTCCAAGGAACCTAAAATCAAAAGAAATAGGACAATCACATCATACAAACAGTTGTTGTCCAAAAAAAAATATAAAATAAAATTTTTAAATAGAATTTGCAGACTTTCTTGTAATGATTACAAATTTTCTATGCTTCCTAAATCGAACATAACTGTTATAGAAACCATCATGCAAAGTTTGAAATTGACAGGACAACTATTAAAAGTCTAAATTAACTGTATAAGCTATTCGGACGACCCTTATAATAGAGTAGCTTTGGTACTAAAAATAAAGGTTAAGATTTCCTGGTGTGAAATGATACAATAAAGTCACGAGTATACAATATAATGGATATAGGATATACAATATACATGGATATATTGACAGAGAGAAATTTGTAATAAATTTAGCTTGCTAATATTGACCTCATTTATTGAGCATCCAGTTGGAGGTAAGGGGATGGATGGTTAGTATCGTGATTTAAGCCAGATGCAAGCATTACATTATTAGAGTACATGGAAATTAGGTGCAACATCCATCATAATATATCTATTGAGAGTATTGAAATAAAAAGTGTTTTAAAATACAGCAAAAATAGGAAGAATTTATAGAAAATAGCCTAAAACCACACTAGTAAGTTTCTCTGAAAAGAGAAAATTACTTTAAAGACTTTTGTTATATCCTTTTAAAGTATAGTAAAAACTTATACAGAAAAAAATAGTAGTGTTTGGTTTATTATGACGAAAAAACACTAAAAATATTAGTTTTCTAAAACCAAAGCTTTTCTATAATTAGTGTCAGGTCGTCCGTCCATTCATCTGATTTTTGAAATACTGATTCCTATCACAACATGGAACAATAATACAGGCGAAGCATCTTTATATTCAAGTCCTAACAATGAAAGCATACATAAACAGTATTATGTATTTAATCAGTTTTGTAACAAATTTACTCTTAATTTTGTTTAGACTTAAACATTTATATTTAGTTCTTACACTCTACAAGTTTTAATGTTCGTTTGTTCTACCCTTTCAGAGCTTCGTCTTTATGGGTGTTGTCATCCTTGTTGTATATAAAAATTAAGCCAATATTTTTTACAATTTTCCATTAGAGCTTTCTAAAAAAAGTGGCTGTTTTTATAAACACCTATAAAAGCCAATATAAAAATTCATAATTGATTGTAAACCCTGTTAACAATATGGCGTAAAAAGCTTCTAATATAAGACTTTGGGAACTAGTGTGATTAACAGCCCAATAAATTTATAGTATAGATGTATAAAGAGCTTACTATTTGATTTCTGAAGGCAAAGACCTAAAGCTCAGCAGACGAGATAAAATTTTGTTAAACTTTGCTTTCTAAATTCAGCTGTTTAATGCTTTCTTCTGCTTTTTGAAAAAGAAAGGGACAATTTTTGTGAAAAATTGCCATATCTGTCTAAACTTATGTGAAGTATTTAAAACTGCCATTATCAATTTCTCACAACTAGGCTCCTGACTATAAAATTATATTCATAATCATCTTTTCTGATTTACACTAACACATATACACACCACCTATAGAAGTGAATAGAGCATGAGCTACTTGGTCGTTATAGACAAAGATGAAAAGTCACTTAACATCATGGTGTTTTAATTTTAGTAAGTACTATTGACCACCTTTGTAATTTTCAAGGGTCAGTTAAATGGGTACAGCCCCTTCCTCCCCCCTCCCCCCCTACCGCAAGTTAATGTATGGATGTGGTTGATATCATATATAAATCAGCTGTTTAAAAACATACATAAGAGCACAACCTAGTTTTATATTATAATAAATTTATAGTATAGATGTATAAACAGACTACTAAATGATATCCGATGGCAAAGACCTAAAGCTCAGCAGACGAGAAACAATTTCATTAAACTTTGCTTTCTAAATTCAGCTGTTTAATGCTTTCTTCTGCTTTTTGAAAGAGAAAGGGACAATTTTTGTGAAAAATTGCCATTTCTGTCTAAACTTCTATGAAGTATTTAAAACTGCCATTATCAATTTTTCACAACTAGGCTCCTGACTATACAATTATATTCATAATCATCTTTTCCGATTTACAATACTGCATTTTTAAACCTAGTTATTTGTGATTAATAAGACATTTTTTCTAATCATGTGAAAACTTTGTTGCAAATTAAAATTATCAAGTTTTTAGTGACATCTAGCGACAAATGTAAAACTAATATACTGCAGATGTTCCCAAATTTATTTTTTGCCTGAATTTACGTTGTTTTCAATTATTTTTCCATAAAGGGTTGAGCTCTCTCTCAGGTGGTGGGAAATTAACTATGTCCTTATTTTAAGTAATTGGGTTATTGTCAGTTTTTTGAGATCAGTAGATATTTTTCAAAATATTTTTCAACAATTGAACAGTATTTAGACAATGCAAAACGAATTTAACTAGGATGAATGCAAATATCATTGCAGCTCATACATAGACGTCCAAGAAAAGGGGTAAAGGGGTGTTCACCCCTTTAGACTTTGAAATCTCTTATTTTACACCCCACAAGTTTTTAAAAAATACGTTAGATTACTCCCCTTAAACGTTTGGAACCCCTCACTCAAAGTAAAAAGCTTGGGCGTCCTTGTTTCCAATTTGCTTTTTGTTCTTTTGCCAGCACCCGGTTGTATTTACATTTTTGAAAGATTCAGCTGATTTGAAAGACCCAACCCACAGACGGTACAAGGCCTTTGAGAAAGGAACAGGATTACAAATACTATTTATCACTTCTATATATTACTTTAATTGTATAATAAATAAATCTTCCCCTAATTAATGTTCCTTTAGTTTTGCCACGTTGTGAGGAATGGGAGATTAGTACCCAAAGTTTTATAACCACTTTATCTTATTCATTTTGGGTCAGAAACTTTTGGGATTTTTTTTATGAATTTTGATTGGTTGATTCAAATTAGTAATTTTCAAACTTTATGACCAATAATATAAACCTTAGAATGTTTTACATTGGGAATGAATAACCATTAATCATCCTTTGTCTTATCCCTTAAGATCCCCGAGTTTCTCCCCAGGTAGTTTGGGAGAAGAAAGGACTGTAGATTTATTACAAAATAAGTGAGCAATGTATAATGAAAAGCTTATAATATATGTATGTGTACTAAAAAAGCTAATAAAGTCTTTAAATGGGCATAACAACTTTCGGGAATAGTCCCTTTCGTGGCAACGCTCCTTATAGGGGCGATTCGTCGTATTTTCACAGTAGCTTTTTATAGGTTGTTTTAGGCTAGGTTAGGTTAGTGGCCCCTCAGGGGCTAGAAATAGGAAAAAAACTATTGTGAATGTGAATATATTCTATGATATACGACGAATAGCCCCTTCAGGAGCGTTGCCACGAAAGGGACTATACCCGAACTTTCAGGTAATGATTATTGAGTTTTCTTTCAATTCGTACAGGAATAATCATTTAAAGTTTTAATTCAATATGATAATCTAACATGCCAAAATTAACGGATTTGAGCATTTCGTTACTTACCCAGCTAGAAACGTCGTAAGGAAACTCGCATCCGATATGTAGTATTTTATCGCGAAAATCTTATTTACGATTTTATAGCAAAAATCGAAAAAAATCGCTAGGGATTAATTCGATTTTGTAGTAAAAATCGCGGCAACCACGATTTGCCTAAGAAATCGTAAACAATAGCATTTTATGTGTATCAACACACACTTACAAACAGACACACAACCAACTTATAATCAAAATCATTGTGTGATAAATATAGTTTATAAAATTGCCGCTAGGTATTCCCATTACTTTATGTAGACAATTTGAATTTTTTTTATTATCAACCAAAATAAATTCAAAACTGGTAGGACATAATATCATTATGTGTTAATGATCTATTATTAAAAAAAAAATTGTTGAAAGCATTTTCATTTTAAACAACAATAAAAGTACAAAAATGTCTTAATGGTACTTAAAATAACCAATACTAAGTATGACACTTCTTCCTCTCTAATCTAATTGTAATGGTAACAGATACAATATCACCCCTTGCAATTAATGAGTACACAATATTCACATAGAGATTGCGACCCTTTCTCTCTCTCTCTCTCTCTCTGTATGAAATGAACAATTTTTTGATTATTATGAAATTGACTGTAATCATGGACCCTTTTCCTTACATTAAACTACACGATGTTAAATATTTTTAAAATGTACTTTTTATTCACGATTTTGGCACGATATCGCTTACGAGCCTTACGATTTCGTGGGTGTATCGCGCAGCTCTAAGTACCTTTTCGACCATTTATCGTAACATATCGTCGATGTGCATTGGACGACTATTTAGCGATATCGTAAGAACTCGTGCTCGATTGCTACACGATATCGTGCGCTATAGTAGCGCGATAGTGACGCTACTTTCTGGCTGGGTACAGACAAATGGACATACAGACCCTAATTATAGAAAAGCCTTGCTTTTAACAAGGTTTATTTTACAACCTTTTTATTAACATTAAATGATAATAAAGTAGAAGTAAAATTCAGGGATCTAAAGGGTTAAGACAATGGGCCGATAAATTGAGATACATTTTAAATTATAATTAATTAGTTAAAAACCTTTAATGTGAAGGAGATCCATATCGGTTAGCGAGATCCTTCGCTACAGACAAAAAACACTTACTACTTTATTTAATGGTTACACATTTAACTTTAGTATCAAAACATTTTTTTTTGGGGTGGGGCTATAATTTAAGGATGAGGGGGGGGGGGGTGTATCCCACCCTCCAAAAGATTATTCATACCAAAAAGAAAAAGTAATCCACGTGAATAAAATCACGGTTTTCTGGTCAAAAAACAAAAAAATGCCAAATTTCTATTATATGTGGTTAAAAATTTTGCCGCTAGGTGTCTCTTTTTTATAAAGAAAACTAAAGAAAATGCATTATGCTTCTCATAGAATGATGTAAAAAAATAAAATAAAATAGTATTGGTAAATCAATGAATAGAATTAAGATAAATTATGCTGTATGGGCTTTTTTGTTTGCTGGACGCTTTTTTAAAAGTACAAACTGCCAACAGCTTTCAAAAAGGTAATTATTATAACACAATAATAATCCTATGACGTAAATCAATTTCTGAAGGTGGTAGAATGTTTCCTACTATCAGTTGTCTTAGTCAGAGGTGCATGTCAGAAATATGTAAATACATATACAATATAATTATTTATTAGTAATTATAAGGTTTTTTAAATACAGCGGGTACAAATATAAACATTTTAACTAAGCACAACGAAACAGGTGAGGTAAAAAAGACATTATTCAAATTATAGCATTACAATTTACATAATGATTTTTAGACAAGATAAAAACAAAACAGCAGCATCAAAAACAAACAAAGCACAAACAAATGATAATATCAAATAGAAGGAAAAATAAGATATGGGTTGAAAGAAAAACGGGGAGGGGGGGGGGATTCCAGGAAAGGAGGAATGATAAATCTAAGGGTAAGGGGGCAATTATAGAAGAAAAAAGTAAGACAAGGACAAGGATAATTGAAAAGGATGAGGTGGAGTAAAAAAAATATAAGAGGCGTGGTTACATAGCCAGGATCATAAGGAAAAAGGATAAGAGGATGAATACTCACCCCAATTTCATTGTAAAATATTACTTCCCCCCTACTAAAATAATTTGTCTGCTATTTATCTAAACCGTCCGCGGCTTTTTGCATCTTAAACATAACCTATTCTATATATGTAAAAAAAAATAAAAAAAATTTTATCTTATTAATTATTATTATTTTTCTCTAATTTATTATGTTTTAAAAAAAAATTAAGAAAATATTTAAAATACAATTTGATTTAGAATCTTAAAAAACAAACAGCCGCGGACGGTCTTAGTGCAGCAGAAAAGTATGTTTCGCCTAGTTTAAAAATAGGAGGGTTCACCTTTTATGATCAAAAATTTATTTTTTTTCAAATTAGCCTAAATGTAATATTTAAATCTAATTAACATGATAAAACTTTTAAATGTTTACTAATAAAAAATTAATAGTTTAGCTCTCAGCCACCAGGTTCGCTAGTTGTCTACTTCAAAGACATACATTAAAACTAAGGCTAAATATTAAATAAAAAATTTCATAACTGAATAATCTAAATAAGTGAATAATCTGTAATGCTGTCTATGTTCTTTCTCAGACAATACTCGTTTTTACAATATTTTTAACATTTCAAGTGATGTTATTTACCCCTCAGGGTTTGGCCCTTTAGTGACAAAAATCCAAAACAAGAAAAATACAGGCAAAATAAAAATTGATGAACGCTTTGATATTCTAGTTCTATATCCAAAGCTAGATGGCACTGAAAATCTGATTATTATAATTTACAATCAAATGTTCATATTAAATTTGTAAAAACGTTTATTTATTAAAAAATATAAGTTAGATAGACTGCAATATAAATCTTATAAGCTGATAATGAGTGTTATGATTAAAGTCAGTAGCAAAGTCATGAAAAATTAATAATGATAATTTTATATTCTTTCATTAGGTTTCATCAGAATGGATGATAATTCAAAATATTTCTATGTCATCCCTTAAAAATTAGATTTATGCTTCAAACAGCAACTATAATTGTCTTGAAATTATATTTAATTTTAAGATATTCCCATTTTGAAAAGTGGTGGAATAACATTAAAAATTCAGTGCGGCAATTGCTCAATTTAGGCCTCTAGGCTCACTGCCTATTTTAGTTCTTCAAATACCTCGATTTCTCTCTTTTATTATTTTCTCTATGGCCAGGATCCATGGGCAGTACAGAACAGCAGGCAGCTTGACAGCAGATTGGGAACCAGGGGTGTACATGAAACCATCAGCAGTTAGGGAACAAAACATAGCACCTAGATTATAGAGTTAAAGCCCTTGAAAAGGGCACATTTATTAAACAATATAATATCCAGTCAATATGCTTTATATAAAAGAGGGAGATGGTTCAACAGGCATAGGTCTCAAAAGTCAATGATATAGCGTCATTAGTAATGCGACATATAATAGCTAGTAGAGATAACTTTGCACAAACTAAAACACTGAAAAATAGGAATGTAATAATTTATTAAAACAAAACATAGATAATTTATGTGTTCCAAAAAAATATAACATTAATTATAATAAAAACAGCAGGTAACAATAATATATACAATTCATTTCTGGAAAACAAAAGACAATTATACGCAATAATACAAATGACTGTAGGTACAGGTTCATTAGACAACATTGCGAGCAGTCACAGCCAGTAATTAATATGTAGGTAGGAAAACATAACACAGCATAGATCAAAAATTGCAACTAAAATGAGATCAAGTAGGAATTGGATGGAGGAGAACACTTTAAAAAAAAAAACTAAAAGACAAAGTTAGGATGAGGAATTTGCTTTAAAAAAACAAAAATAAAACAAGACAAACCAAAAAAAAGGGGGGGGGGAGTGAAAACCATTGTAGAGAGAGGAAAAGTAATATAACACAGATAAAAAAACGGGTGTATAAGAGACAAGGATAAAACGAACACGAAGTTAGCGTAAGTTTAACATACTTAGTGTGAAAAACCAGGAAATCCGGAATAAAGGGAACTAAAACATGATATAATAAAAAAGGAAAGCCGCGTAGGGCATAAAACTATTGTCAGCTTGGGCGCAAGGGGGGGGGGGTGTAAATTAGTTTGATAACATACTATAGACCCAAGCTGATCACAGCAATAGCAGAAAGCATTGATAAGACGGCATGATAAAACTAAGAATCATGAAACAAAAGAAAAAGAAACAACCTTTTCTATAACGCTTATCATGAGTAGAAAAAAAAATAACAGGTAATCCTGATAGCTTATCAACACACAATAAGTAATTGGATAAGCAGAAAAAAAAAGAAGACCCTAGACAAGAGTGGTAAGGAGAGTTTTAGACAAGGACCACCTAACCTTTGGTGATGTGGTCAAGTTCCATCAAAAAATTGTCACACTCCATAAGGATGTCAGGTGTGCTGCAACGAGGAACAGTAACAGGCTCGAGGTCATCAAAGGTATCACCATTCCAACCAGTAATTTCCTTAACTGCTGGAGATTCCCTGTCTACCAAATCTTCGAAGGTTGTAGCCAGTGGGAATCCGCGGTTCTTCATGCTGTAAAAATGGCGTCCAGCCTTGTCTGCAGGATTGCTCTCCAGGTTGAAAGTAAGAGCGCTTGAGGACCAATTATCTGGATTGATCCCAATGGATTTACATATTGCTTTATTTGTAAATACTTTCTATTTGCAAATGTACAATTTACATAAACATTTGCGCAGACAACTTTCCCCCAAAAATTACACTGTGGAGGTCCATTGATGGACACATTATTAGTACACTTTGATCTCCTCAGTGTTTTACTTTGGGGGAGTTTGTTACTTTTTTTTATAAGGATACACATTTAACTTTAGTATCATAATTTTTTTTTTTGGGGGGGGGGTGTATTTCACCCTCCAAAAGAACATTCATACCAAATTAAACTATTTTAATGGAGGGTACCACTACCCTCTCAAGAGTAATCGCCCCTAGCAACCCCCTCAAAAAAATGTAAGGTCTCATCTTTAAAAATGCTAATTTTCTCTGCCAGAGAGAGAGAAAGGGGACAATGGGCTGTTTATCGCATTAGTCCCCAAAGTTTTATAATAACGTTGGCTTAACTTTTGATGGGTTGGTTCATTGAAATGGGTGTCCAAACGATTCAACCAATAGTTGTAATATACTGAGGATGTACATCAAATTATTGGCCATTGTCTTATCCCTTCAGATCCCTGATACTTTCCCATGTAATATACAGTTTTAAATGATCATTTTTTATACGAATTATATTTTCTTTCATTAGAAATTAACACTTAGATATTATTCTTAAATTCATTGCAAAGTTTCGTGATTTTTTATCCCTTATACACAATCCTATTTCATAAAGTGGTAATTTGTTTTTGTCTGTAACAAAAATTCTCGGAAACGGCTGGTCTGAATCGGTAATTCTTTTCAGGGTATGTTTATTTATGTCTTGGGTTGGTTTTAGGCTGACTTATCCGCCCTACCCTAGAGTCTAGGGGCTCAGCAACTAGTATTTCATCCTTATAATAAAGTAACAGGATGTCTATTTGTCTGTTTGTGTGTACCGAAGGATCTCGCTAACCGCTGAACCGATCAGGTTCTCCTTAACAGGGTAGCTTCTCATAGGTCCCGTAATAGTTTATATCTATTTTGGGGGAGGGCACCACCAACCGCCAAAGAGAAAACGCCCCAAGAAAAAAATTAACGCTTCCCCAAAAAAACCTTTTTTAAAAATCTAATTTAAAAAAAATGTCAACTCACCCCTGCTAGTACTATTTCATAAAGAATTAATTTTTTTTATCTGTAGTAAAGGTTCTTACTAACCACTGAACCTATACGGTTATCCTTTACTGTTAATCTTCTTATAGGTCCAGGAAAGGTTTATAGCTATTTTTGGGAAGTTTCTCTCGGGATAATCCTAGTTTAGGAGTGGACATACCCGGTATCATGAAAATTAAACCTCCCCCCGGGGGTATGCATCTATTTTGACACCCGGTGTGTATCAAAATGGATACCCCCCGTATGCGTCATTTTTGACCCCGGTAAATGTCAAAATGGACACCCCCCTATATATCAACATGTAGGGGGGTGTCCGTTTAGACATATACCGGGTGTCAAAACTGACACATACAGGGGGGGGGTCAAGTCTATTGAGGTTATTCCTCACGCGAATTTCCTCTAGACTAATAAACATCTTTGACCCCAATTTTATTATAAAGAGGGGAAAGGGTTAGTTATGAGTGGTTAATACCTTGTTAAGTACTAGATAGAAGTAGCAGGAGGCTCTGATCACATATAAAAGATGATTAAAATGATAAAAGTATAGGATAAAATAGTTTGGCCTTTGTTTATAAGTGTTTGTTATGTGTTTTTAATGCCTGTATGGTCATATTGTAATTTGGCAAGTCTAAGTTTCCTTAAAACTTGGAGACATCTATGTGTGAATTTTTAAACTAAACAAATATTTTAACTTTTTCTTGATTTTACTCCCAATAGATGTAAGTCTCTAGATAGAGAATTAATACAGACCAATAGGTGAATAAAAAAACGTGATTTTTAACATTTTTTTGACTATACTTTTAAAGTAATGTAATGGCTATAGAATAACGGCCTTTTTTTGCTGTTTTCAACGTTGTTTTAACGTTAAAATCGTCAAATTTAATGCTATTTTTAAGCTAATTTAATAGGTACAGATAAAAACCAGTTTTGAGAGAGTTTATAATGCTGTTTTCTTATCGTTTTTAGTGCCTTTTTTACGAAAGCGATAACTTTTTTCGTATTGCTTCGATATTAATAAAAATTTTTGTGTGTACTAGAAACTACTTAAACTAACTATGTTTAAAATTTCATTGATTTACGATGAAAAACTATCGAGTTAGGGCCATTCAAAGGGGGATCGTGATTTGAGGAGATATTTTTAGTGTCATTTAGTACCTACGGACAAACATCGCATAATTAAAGGATTTTAAAGTTAAAAATCGAGCACAAAGCATAACATAGCGGCGATTTTCATTTGTTTGAGGAATCTACACAAAAATTTTCAGACTCCTATCTTTATTTTAATTGTTTCTTTTGCAAAAAAAGTTAATGTTAATTTTGTTGAAATTTAATTGATACGAAATTTAAACGTAAATAAGCTACGGACAAACATCGCATAATTAAAGGGTTTTAAAGTTAAAAATCGAGCACAAAGCATAAAAGAGTGGCGATTCTAATTTGTTTAAGGAATCTACACAAAAATTTTCAGACTCCTATCTTTATTTTAAGTGTTTTTTTTTGCAAGAAAAGTTAACGTTAAAAATGGCTTCGCAACCGATAAATATCCGCTAGATTAGAATCGGTTCTCAGCCATACTGAAATGCATCATATTACAGACAATTTTCTCTCAATTAATAAACCTGTAATGAATAAGGCTAATTATATTAACAGGACTAATTGGTACCCAAACTTTTATAACCATTAGTAACCATTGGACTGTAAGTTATATTTGGTACCCAAAGTTTTATAACCATTAGTAAACATTGAACTTTAAATTACATTGGGTACCCAAAGTATTATAACAATTTGTAAACATTGGACTGTATATTACACTTGGTACCCAAAGTTTTATAACCATTAGTAAACATTTCACTGTAAACTACACCTGGTACCCAAAGTTTTATAACTGATATCTTTACACCTAGTCTCATACAGGACTTACTCTAAATACTGGATTTTAAAGAAATATATAAAAGTTTCCTATAAAAAGTTAAAAGAATTGTATTTAAACTTGTAAAAAAAAGAAAGGGATAATCCTAGTTTAGGAGTGGACATACCCGGTATCCCCCCCTCCCTATCCTGATTTTTTACATCACCACCCGTGCTTCGCTACTTATGGATGTTGTCATCCTTGTTTTTAATTTTGTTTATCCAATAAAGATATTTGATAAAGATTGTTTGTGTGTGTGTTTGTGTGTGTGTGTGTTTGTGTGTGTGTGTGTTTGTGTGTGTGTGTGTGTGAGTGTGCGTGTGTGTGTGTGTCTATGTATGTGTGTATATGATAAAGATTTACTAATGGATCTAAAGGGATAAGACAATGGCCGTTAAATTGATGTTCGTACCCATTGATGAAAGACAAAATTACCCCTTGTGTAGATGAAAATTATTGGGTGAAAAATTTGGATAACCATTAATAATTTAAGAGTACTCAAAGTTTTTTGTTGTTATATAATTTTGGGTACCAGTATAATTTAGAGTCCAAAGTCCGGGATTTAAAACTTTGGACAGTAAATTGATGTACGTACCCGTTGATGATAGACAAAAATAATATCTTCTGTAGATGTAAATTATTGGTTGGTTAGTTTAGACACTAATATCAGATACTTAAAAGAATCAACCAATGAAAATTTAACAAGAGTACCCAAAGTTTTTTACTAACCTTGTTATATAATTTTGGGTACCAAAGTCCCGATATTTGATGATTGAATAGTCCTATTGAAATAAAATTATTTTACTTTTATTTAAAGGGATTAGATAAACCTTATCATAAAGAGGATGTCTGTTTGTTTGTTTGTCTGTCTGTACCAAAGGATCTTGCTGAACCGATCGGGTTCTCCTTAACAGGGCCGCTACTCATAGGTCCCGGGAAGGTTTTTAACTATTTTGGGGGAGAGGCCTCTAGGGGCGTGGCCGCTAGTATAAGAAAAATTGATGTACATCCCTTATAATAATAAACAAAATGATCCCTTTTGGTTGAAATATGTGTTTCATTACTGCTAACCAACCAATTAGAATATAATAAAAAGGACAAAGCCCAATCTGTCCTACTTTTGATTCCTGTGACGTCATAAAAATGAGAGATTATCCACCTCTTTTTAAGGGTTTTCTTTCCTACTTCTCCTCTCATCTCCCTCATTTTTATGACGTCATAGGAATTGAAAGTAGGAAAGATTGGGCTTCGTCTAATAAAAGTTTTTTGAGCACATAAATAAAGGAGTATGTATCTAAAACTTTGGGCACCAGTTTAATTTACAGTCCAATGTCCCCTCCCTCCCTGTTTATGATACGGATATACAAAATCATGATAACCGGTGGACCAATTTGTTTTTTTAAATTAAAGAATTTAGATAATCATTTCTTATTTATATAAAAAGTAAGGATTTGTGTATGTCTAGGTGTACCGAAGGATCTTGCTAACCACTGAACCGTTATAGTTCTCATTTACAGTGTAGCTTCTCATAGGTCCTGGGAAGGTTTACAACTATTTTGTGTAAGGGTACCACGCACCACTCTTAAAAAAAAACATTTTATTTTCCAAATTTATCTTTTTAAAACTAAAATTCAAATCGGGGGGAGTGCCCTTAGAGGCGAAGTCGCTAGTTTATTATAAATTAAAAAGATAAAGTAAAATCTTTTTTTGGAGGGGGGGAGGATATGTGTATTTTTTTATTATGTTATTATGTTATGTTTTGTTATGAACCTTCCCAGGACCTATGAGAAGCTACACTGTAAAGGAGAAGGATATCGGTTCAGCGGTTATCAAGATCCTTCGGTACACAAAGACAGATATACACTGATTATGTTACTTTTATATAAAGATTTGTTAATTAAGAAAATACTGTTCATAGTTATTTCTCGTATCGTATTATAAATGGCTTTCCGCGGATATAGAATGTACAATTATAAGATTAAAACTAGTTTTTTTAGCCCCGTGGTGCCGAAGGCACCGGCTAAAAAAAACTGGTTTTAACTAAAAAAACTAGTTTTAATCTTATGATTGTACATTTCTATATTCGTAGAAAACTGGATATAATACGATGCTAGACATAGTTTTTTCGTATTGATGAGAACCGGTTCATATCCACCGGATTCGAATGAATACGAGAAAAATCTTTATTGAATAAAAAACCTTATAGGTCCACTGGTTATCAGTATTATAAACAGGGAGGGAGGGGATATTGGACTGTTAATTATACTAGTGCCCAAAGTTTTAAATACATACTCCCTTATTTTTGTATTCAAAAACTTTTGGTACTTTTATAGAAATTGTTTTTAAACAAGGATGACAACATCCATAAAAGCAAAGCTCTGAAACGGTAGGACAAACGGACATTAACACTTGTATAATGTCAGAACTTAATAATCAGAATGCGAATGTATAAGAGTCAAAGCAAAATTGTTAGTAAATTTGTTGAAAAACTGCTTGATACAGGATAATGATTATGGACATACTTACATTTTTAGGACTTGATTATAGAGTTGCTTTGCTTATAATATTGTACTTTGTTGTTCCAGGAATCAGTATACCAAAAATCAGACCAATCGGATAATTAGGTCACATACAAATTTGTTGTTAAAAATGTAAAAAAATTAACATGTTTAAAATGGACGTTCGGACATTCTGGTAATGATTATAGAGTTGCTACGCTTTCTAACTAGTACCTAACTATTACAGGAATCACCATGCAAAATTTGAAATCGATAGGACAATTCTAACATGCCTAAATTAACGGAAAAAGATATTTAAGTAAGTAAAAAAAATCAACATGTTTAAAATGGACGTACGGACATTTTGGTAATGATTATAGAGTTGCTACGCTTTCTAAATCATACCTAACTACTCAAGGAATCACCATGCAAAATTTGAAATCAATAGGACAATTCTAACATGTCTAAATTAACGAAAAAAGCTATCCGTGACGGACGGACCGACGGACGGACCGACCCTAATTATAGAAAAGCTTCGCTTTTAAAAATACTCAAAACCAACCCAAAGCTTCAATGAATTAAAGAAACCAAATTGGTCCGCTGATCCTTGCATAGAAAAAAAGTAGGTATATAAAGGGATAAGACAATGTAAAATAAATTAATGTACATGATTCACAAAATTAACCCTTCTTTAGATTACGATTAGTGGTTTAAACTTTGAAAACTCAACTTAATATAAACCAACCAAACAAAATTCTCTCAGGTCCCCAAAATTCTTATAAACATTATTAAAAAAAACTTTGGGGACAAATGTAATAAACAATCCGTTGTCTCATCTCTCTCTGAGAAAAAGAAAGACAGTTAGACATCCTGTTACTTTAATATAAGAATTAATTGCACCAGTAGAAATAGAGAGAGAGGGACAATTGGCTGTTTATTACACTAGTCCCCAAAGTTTTATAATAACATTTTCCTATGACACCAACAAAATTAAGATAGATGGTCAAACATTTACCCCCCCCCCCCCCCCCGGTATGCATCTATTATGACACCCTGTATGCATCAATTTGGACACCCCGTATGCATCAATTTGGACCCGGTATGTATCAATTTGGTCACCCCAATTTTTTTTGCTTTATTGCAAATAGCTTGCCTCTTTTGTGTCCATCACATGACAAGGGAAGGAGATGGTCCATTTTATTGAGCAGTCTAATCATCTCATAACTCCATTGAGGATGAAGCCTCAGCTATTCCAGGCCAAATTTCAGGCCCTATATATTAGTAACAAAATCTCCCACTAGGAGTCTCAATTTTTAAATAAAACAAGGCACAAACCTACAAACTTTCATCAATGTTAGGTAAAAAAAATGACATATTCTACACCACACACATATTAGAATACAATTTTATTATACAATAAAGTCAGTTTAATACAAAACAACATATGGATAGTGGCAGTTGTCTAACTATATACCTCCTTATCAATAGAATATCACCACATCATACAACTCTTTCCCCTCTTTGAAATAGAATAGGGGTTAAAGATGTATCTCAGTCCAGAGGAAATTCGCGCGCGGAACGACCTCAATGGACACTAGGATTATATGGGGGGGGGGGGTATCCATTTTGACACTCACCGGGTGTCCAACTTGTTGCATACCGGGGGGGGGGGGGCTATATGTTTGACCCTTTATCTTTTTACCCCTTATCTTTCATTTTATACCCTGTATGCTTTAATTTTGACCCACTATCCATTGTTCATTACCCATTTGTCTGTTTTAAGCAAAAAAGTTGAGGTGACCAAATTAATATATACCGGGTCAAAATTGATGCATACCGGGGGGGGGGGGGGGGGGATATATGTTTGACCCTTTATATTTTTACCCCCTATCTTTAATTTTGTACCCTGTATGCTTTATTTTTGACCCACTATGTATTGTTCATTACCCATTTGTCTGTTTTAAGCAAAAAAAATTGGGGTGACCAAATTAATATATACCGGGTCAAAATTGATGCATACCGGGGGGGGGGGGGGGGGGGTATATGTTTGACCCTTTATCTTTTTACCCCCTATCTTTAATTTTGTACCCTGTATGCTTTATTTTTGACCCACTATGTATTGTTCATTACCCATTTGTCTGTTTTAAGCAAAAAAAAATTGGGGTGACTAAATTAATATATACCGGGTCAAAATTGATGCATACCGGGTGTCAAAATAGATGCATACCCCCGGGGGGGGTTTAATTTTCATGATACCGGGTATCTCCACTCCTAAACTAGGATGCTGCCGGTTCTCTCCACCCTCCCATTATAAATCCATCTTAGAAAAAAAATTCTAATGCCCTACTAAAAAATTGAAAATTGGGGGGGGGGGGGAGGGATGTACTTGATTTTATTAAATTTCACTGCCATCTTTAGTGCCCATAGAGGCTTCTAGTCCAGTTGTCTATTGGACAAGATTTCTTAATTTGTAAAAAAAATAAGGACTTTGAACTTAACGCCATCAAATCTTTTTTTATGGGAGCGGGGGGTGAAAATGATAATCTCTCCCCCTCCTCTTAAATCAGGGGTTTTAGTGAGGGAGAGAGGTCGATTCTAATATATTTCCAAAAAATTCACAATAAAACAAAAAAAGATATCAACAACACGATTTTCTATTATATATAGTTTAATTTTTGGCCGCTAGATGTCTCAAATCAAAATTTATTACAATAAGAATATCTTCATGTAAGGAAAAAAGACAATTATATTTTCTTTCAAATGTTTAATATCAACTTCAATTGTAAAGGTGTTTACGTTAATTTGGTGTTTTAAATTGTAATAATTTTAAATGAGCCTAGTTTGTAATAAAAACAAACTAATATATCAATAAAAAAGCTGTAATAAAACTAACTTTACTATAAGCCTATTATTATTTGTATTCAGTGAATTAATTTGCTGCTGATATTGCCATAATATAGCAATCAATAGGTATAACTTGCAATGTAGTATAAACAGTTCTCCGCAGTTATATAATATTTATTAAAAGATTAAAGCAAGTTTTTTAGTCTGTTGCTTCAGCATGTCCGAGCACCTAAATGCTAGGGGCGCAATCGCTAGCCTACATTTTATGTGTGAAAGGACAAGATGATTTCCTTAATTGAATAAACTAAGAACTTTGAACGTAACATGAACAAAATTTTTGAAAGTTTAATGTTTTTAAGGAAGAGGGGGGTTAAACACCTACTTCCCCCCCCCCCTCCCCCAACCTACCAACCTACTCGTGGGTACATTTTATATCAGGTAGGGAGAGAGGTCGATCCTATTATATTTCAATAAAATTCGCAACAAAACAAATAAAAGATATCAACAACACGATTTTCTATTATATATAGTTTTATTTTTGGCCGCTAGGTGTCTCAATAATAAAGTTATTACAATAAGAATATCTTTATGTTTTAATAAAAAAAACAATTATATTTTCTTGAAGACGTTTGATATTATTTTTAAAGGTGTTTACATTAATTTTATGCTTTCAATTGTAATATGTTACAAAGGTAAAGTTTTAAATAAATACAAATCATTTAGATAACCAATAAGCTCTAATGTTTGTAATTGTGGTAAAAACCTGGTAAAATCTATTATTTGTATGCAGTGAATTAATTTGCTGCTGTTAATGTTATCAAATGATGTCCACGCTACTTGCACTTTAGCCCCTAGAGGCCCCTGAAAATGGGGGAGTAGAATCTTTAAACTAAAGAAGATAAAGTATGGAATAAAATCCAGATTGAGTATTCTGCCTGGCTAGCCTGAAACAAAATTGGAACTTTTGAAGGAACATTAAAGCAATATATAAATTTATTGTGCGGACTTGGATATTTTTATATTTCAGACGCAATTACCTGATTTAAAAGACCCAATACAAAATCAGGACAGGTTCTCCGCCCTTTGGGCAGAGTTACAATACACATTCACATTCATGATGTATAATTGTAACAACTACCTAAACCAAATAAGAAAGGTCCTTTCGCAAGCATGTGAAAAAGAATCCAAAAAAATCTATCTATCTATCTTCATACAAACATATTTATCTATCTACCTGTAACCTACCCACCTATTCAATATTCATATCTATCTATCTACTTATTAAGTTGTCAAAGTAGCCTTTAAATTACCCAAATAATGCTCGACTCTTTTAATGACATATCTATCTATCAATCCATCTACATATCCATATCTATCTATCTACCTATCCATGCATATATATCTATCTATCTACCTATTAAGTTGTCAAAGTAGCTACTAAATTCCCTCAATAATGCTTGACTCTTTTGTTTTAATCTTCCGTTTATATATCTATCTATCTACCTATTTATCTTTACAGACAAATCTATCCATCTACCTATTAAGCTGTCAAAGTAGCCTCTATATTACCCAAATAATGCATGACTTTTTTACAACAAGTTTTTACAAAGATGGGGATACAAAAAAGACAAAAATAAAAAAAAAATTGTTTGACTGTTTGTCTGTCTATTTTTAACAAGAGATTTTGCTTCATCCCTGCTTATATAGTTCTCATAAAGCTTCACAAAGATTATTGAAAAGTTTTAGGATCTATTTTTTCTCAGATATACTGAAAAAATCATGTATAGCAACGAATTACTGACAATTTTCCACAAAAAGTAAACTAAATAAGATTAAAACTAGTTTTATTGGCCTAGGCCTTCAATTTAATAATTTTCTTATTTTATTATCCGTGGAAAGCTGTCCATAATACGAAACGATAAAGGCCTATTCCAAACTAAACATATTAAATTACATTTTTTAAAAATTTCTAAAAATATGTATATTTTTTTGTAGCCTAACCAAAACCCAAATTTTGTTGTAGGGTTTACTCCCAAAGTAAAATAATGGGAAAAATTATGGCTACTTTCTCTATATCTATCTATCTATCTATCTAGCTGTCTTGTTGAGGGAGGGGCTGTAATTTATACTGGTTAAACTTCTAGGGGCGCTTTCGCTACTATTATTTGAGTTTGTAAGAACCTAGTAAAAGTGTTTGACTCTGATTATGACGTAAACAAAAATTAGTCAATGAGAGGTCACTATAAATTTTACCATTGGTCAATTACAGTGTATACTGGCATCTCATTGGCTAATTTTTTTTTACGTCATAATCATAGTTAGACACTTTTACTAGGTTCATTTGTAACTGTTCTAGCTAACCACTGATCCTATTGGGTTATTCATTTTAGAGAAGCTTCACATATGTTCTGGGATGGTTTTAGGCTTTTATTTAGAATTTAGAGCCACAGCCGCTAGTATAAAATGAAGCAAATGTAAATTGAAAATATAGTGAAATCTTTATTAGATAAAAAAGTTAGCTTCACTTTTCAGAAATTTTAATAAAACTTATTGTTTTGATTTTCTTTCAACTGTCATTCAAAGTGGTATGTATAATTTATTAAAATGCAGGGAGGGAGGGGACAATGGGTTGATTAAAACAAGTCCCAAAGTTTTTTAATAACGTTTTCTTATGTATAAATTTGCTTATCAATTTTAGGGACTTTTATTGAATTTTGATTGGTTGATTAAGATGAGTGTCTAAAATATTCAACCACTAATTCTACTATACAAAATGAATTTGAATGAAATCATTCAATTTATGGGCCATTATCTTATCCCTTTAGATCCCTGATAAATATGCCTTGTTAATTTTTATATTTAAACCACATATTATTCCAACAATTGCGTTTGTTTGTGTTTGCTGCGCCACCAGCATCTAGGGGCTTTTTTGTTTTCAAATGGTGTATTGAGAGGGGCAGAAAAATAGCCTAAAACAATCCCACGCTTATATTTAGTAAAACAAAAAATAGCCTAAAACCATTATTAATTTAGGGGGGAATTAAAATACCCCTCACTTTTTTATTTAAAAAAAAAGTAAAAAAAAATTGAGGGGGAGAGGAGACCAACCAACCACCATTTTTTTAAAGTAAAAATGTGTGGGGGAGTATTTTTCTTCCAGGGGCGATTTTTTTTGGGTGGGCAGTTTTACTCGCCCCCAATATAGTTATTGGCCTGACCAGCACCTATGAGAGGCTACACTGTTAAGGAGAATTTTATCAGTTCAGCAATAAGCGATATAGATTATGAATTATTTACACTTAAATACATCCGGGTATAGTTCCTTTCGTGGCAATGCTCCTTAAGGGGCGTTTCTTCTTTTTTTTTCACAGTAGCATTTTTTCTATTTATAGCCCCTGCGGGGGGCTCTAACAATGTCGGGCAATCACCTTTCCCAATATAACCTGACCAATCCTAAAATAACCTATGAAAAGCCATTTTAAAAATACTACGAATCGCCTCTTAATTTTCCCATACATCCTGTTACTTTAAACATTAATATGATAGAACAAGGGAGGAAGGGGACATAGTGCTGTTTATTACACCAAAGTTTTCGTACTTGTTTAATAACTTTGGTGATTTAAATTGGTTGGCTCATCATGTTGAGTGTCCAAACATTTAAAGCACTAATTGTAATTTACAGAAGAGGTAGTTTTGTGTACCATCATTGGGAATGTACATAAGTTAAACGGGCTAATTCATATCCCTAAACAAAAACATTACCTTTTACTGCCCACCGCATATCTCTAACTATCTATCTGTCAAGCCATTTATTTATCCATCTATCTAATATTGCCCACGGCACATCTCTACATTTAAATACGCTGATTTGATTAATCAGCGCTACAAAAATTTTTATCAAGCAAGATAAAAAAAACTGTGCAAAATATAGAGTGTCCAGACTATTTAAAAGCTTTATAAATATATATTATATTACTTGTTTTTGATTTCCATATAATAAACAAACGCTTTTACAATTTACTTTTAAAATTAATTTCAAAACAAATATTTTACCAAAAATTAATTTGTATTTAGTTTTTTGATAATATCTTATTTCACATTATTAAAATGAGACTCCTAGCGGCAAAAATTACAACAACATATGATACAAATTTTGATAATTTCCACAATTTTTTAGTTTAATGACGGATGTAATAGGGGCTAATTCAGATACTTGATCTATTTATCTATCTGTCTATCTATATATTTATCTATCTATCTACAGATCTATCTATCCATACCCAGCTAACAAGGTCCTTAAAGATTGCTTATTAAAGATTCTGCTAAAGGAAACTTGCTCTATGCATAATCTATAATACAAAGTAGAACGATGTCTGTCTGTTTGTTTGTCTGTTTGTAGCGAAGGATCTCGTTAACCGCTGAACCGATCGGGTTTTCCTTTACAGGGTAGCTTCTCATAGGTCCCGGGAAGGTTTATAACTATTTTCTTGGGGAGTGGGACATCCCCAACCCCTTCCTAAAAAAAATTCTGTTTAAAACTAAAATTAAAATAGTAAGGTCGACTACCCCCCCCCCAAAAAAAAAAAAAATCCCCCCCCCCTAAAATTTTTTTTTTAAATTTTTCTTTTAAATCTAAAATACGAAAAATTGGTTTAATTAAACCTCTTGGAGCAAAGCCCCACGAGGCTGAGGGAGAAACCGCTAGTATATATATATAGGAGTTTATTCATTAAAGTAAAATTATAGGGTGGGAATGTACTATATGTAACTCCTGTCCCAACTTTGAATTGGGTCTTTTAAATCAGCTAATAGTTTTGGAAATATAAACACAGCCGAGTCCCTTTGACAGAATAAAGAAATTGTTATTGCGGGTTGATTTTATGCTAGATGTCGTCCATTTGTAAAGACTTATCTTCAAAATAATATACCCCCTTTGTACTGTTATCATTTTAGATTCATAAATCTTAAAAAAAACTCCTTTCTCTTGAATGACCCTGTACAATTATATATCCTTACATAAAAGTAATTATATGTCCGCTTAGCTGTTTTAAGAAAACGCTTATAGTAAAAAAAGATCTCTTTATCAGAAGAATGTTAATTTACTGAAGACTTTACAAATCAAGAACGACAATATACACAGGGAGGGAGGGGACATTGGGCTGTTTATTACACTAGTCCCCAAAGTTTTATAATAAATAATATTTGTTGACTTAACAACTTTAAAATTGGAGAGGTTGGTTTAATAAGTTGATAGTCCAAACATTTCAACCACTAATTAAAAAAGATATCTTTTTTGAATTGTAATTGGTTCACCTATACAGAGAAACCGAGAAAATCGCCTTTGCCAAAAAAACCACCAGATATTTTATTTTTAATTTTTCTTTTTAAACTAAAACCCTCCACTCCCCCCCCCCCCTTCCCCCTAGTAAATCCCGCAGTGTTAGGTACCTCAGAGGTAAGGCATAGAGATAAAACAAAATAACCCATATTTTAACCCTTACAGATCGGGGGGGGGGGGGGGGGTCATTTTTTTTGTAGGCGTCCGGTCAAAGTCGGTTGGGTAGCACCAAACTTTAAAAAAAATTCTAAATAAATCTTAATTTCTATATTATGACTTTGTATATAAGGTAGAAACCTAAATTTTTTTGGATGAATACTGATATATCAATGACCTTATGAGAAAAGTGGTGTTATGACCGTTTGACCGCACCCTGACCGACTTTATGACCGATTTTTATCCGGCTTTTACTACAGACATATATCATGAATATCGTGGCTTCTATTACAGCTAGAGACCTATAAATTTTTTGGTAAATCCTTGAGCAACAATAAACGGATAAAAATATTAATTAACGCCGCCAACCGCCGTTTTACCGCCGTAACCGCCGAAAATGGCGGTTTCCGTTATTTGCCGTTTTTTGGCGATGATCAGAAAAAGTAATTTTTTTGATATGAAAAATAAAAGTTCGTCCTAAAATTTGGTCATCCTAGCTGCAAAATTGGCCGCTCTACAGCTGTTTTAAAATTTAGCGGCTGGCCGCTAAAAAGCGGCTAAGGAGCGGCCTGACCGCTACGACTAGAAAAAGTAATTTTCTCTAAAAATACACATGAACCACCAGAAAAAAATTTTACGTCTTTATCTGTAACAGAAGCCGAGATAGAGGGGGGGGCTCAATATGACCCCCCCCCCCCTCCCGATCTATTAAGGTGGTAATAGGGGCCCGATCTGTAAGGGTTAATAGGTAAATTGAGACAGCAAATTAGTGGTTGAAACACTCAATTTAATGAAACAACAAATACATGATGTCCATGTTAGCAACCTATCAAAAATTTTTCCCTTGTCATATTATCCACAAATGTATTCTATATCCATTACCAAAACTTTTAGGGGATTTTTAGTGTCGCTGTCAATTACTTAGGCCATAAATCTACGGGGAGAAACAAAAAGCTTTTCGACATTTAAACACATCTACTGCATTTTAAATCAGCGTGTCCAAACATCATTGAAAAATTATTAAACACAACGTTTCATAGACAGTTTTCCGAGGATATAAAAATAAAATAAATATATTAATAAACCCAGTTTTGTTTGCCCTCAGGGGGTGTTAATCTATTTTAATTTTGGTGGAAAATTGTCTGTAATACAAAGCTATACATAACTTTTCAGTATGGCTGAGAACCGGTTATAATCCAGCGGACATTAATCGGATTGGAAACCATACTGGAATAGGGTTTTAAAAATGCGGTTTTGCAAAGATAGGCAGACATCCTATAAAGTTGAAGCCAGGGATCTAAAGGGATAAGACAATGGACAATATAATCATTTAAACAAAATTTCCCCATTCCTAGATTACAATTAGTAGTTGGTTCAACTTACTGAACCAACCAATCAAAATTCAATAAAAGTCCCCAAAGTTTGAAAGCTAATGAATGAGACCATATTATTTTAAAACTTTGGGGACCAGTGTAATAAACAGACCAATGTCCTCTCCCTCTCGGAGTTGAAGCACATTACCACTTACTAATGGGTTAAAAGGGCCCGCCGGAAAAAAAGTTATCTTGGAGTGAAGCTACTCCATATATTTCTGTATATTTCTTACGACCCTAGAGGCCTTATAGGAGCTTTTGAGGAGGGAGGAGTTGAATTCGATAGACAAATTTTTTATATTATGACAAGAAGTAAAAAAAAGTTTTATTATTTATGTTTGTTTTATTACTTTAGGTTAGGGTAGATACCCACACCTCCCCTCCCCAGGGTTTAGGCCTAAGTAATAGGAATAAACTGCCTCCTCTCTCATTTTCAAATTACAATTTTTTTGAAAAAGCAATCCAATTTCTTCTTTTGGATTCAATTTTCCTTGATTTTTTATTCTTTGTTAAAGATAAGGCAGGGAGAGAAGGGGCATTGAGCTGACTATTTCATTAGTCCCCAAATCAGGGATAAGGGATAGGAAACCTGGCCATAAATTAGGTCTCGGCCTGGTTTTGAAAGGGATCATGCAACTTTTACCATTTGCCTAATTTAATGACCTTACTGGCGGACGGCTCATATTGGCTACCGCTCTAAACCAATAGTGTTCTGTGATTTGGGCTTGTTTTGTATCAACCAATCACCAATTGGAGGAAAGAAGGTGTATCAACTTTTTTTTTTATAGCTAGCCGGTTCTTTTAGTAAGTAGTAGATGTAAAATTTTTCATAGAATTCAGATATGCAATCGGTTTTTTTTGTAGACCTCTTATTTTTTAAGTAATTTAAGTTTTTTAAAAAAATAATTAAGTCGGTTTTAAGGTACTAAAACGCAACAAAATAGAAGAAGAAAATGGCCAGTAAGAACAAAAATAGTAAGATCTTTAATTTGACACCTTACTTTTAAAATTCTGTTGAGTAATTATTGAAAAAATCTATTTTTTCAACCTTGGTTTAATAAAAACTTTAGACCTAAATATTTTCTCAAACAGACATAAAAAACATGGGTTCATATATACCTTTAGAATCAGAAAAATATTATGAATCGATTGTAAGCAAAATTGAAAAAAAGTAAAAAAATAAAAACAAAAACAAATGGCCAATTATATTTTTTGTTCAGGCAACACTATCGTCTTCCCTTTTTTACCCCCTCTTTACCCCCTTCCCATTTTTATACTCAATTCAAGAATTAAGACGTTGCCTGTACAATATAATATGATATTTTCATATAATTCCTTTTATTGTAGTTTATATACTATATTGTAAACTTTTTTTTTCAATTTTGCTTACAATGAATTCGTAATATTTTTCTGATTCTAAAGGTATATATGAACCCATATTTTTTTACCTGTGAAATAATAAAATCAAGTTCAAAGTTTTTATTCTCGTGGGTTAAAAAAATCGATTTTTTCAATAATTACCTGACAGAATTGAAAAAGTAAGGTGTCAAATTAAAGATCTTACTATTTTTGTTCATAATGGCCATTTTCTTTCTTTTTTTTGTTGCATTTTAGTACCTTAAAATCGACTTAATTTTTTTTTTTTAAACTTAAATTACTTAAAAAATAAGAGGTCTACAAAAAAACCAATTGCATATCTGAATTCTATGAAAAATTTTACATCTACTACTTACTAAAAGAACCAGCTAGCTATAAAAAAAAAAGTTGATACACCATCTTTTAGAAGCAGACAATTCTAGAAAAAATAATGATTTGTCTGCTACGAAAAAATAAATATAAATGGTGTTAGATCACATTAGTTTAATTATTAAATCTGCTTAGAGTTAAACATTAAAAAAGGGCCATATAGAAAAAAAACAAAAATAACGGGATTATTTTTTTGGAAAGAAGGTAGCTACGAATTTTCATTTGTTTAGTTTAAATTAGATGTTGTATTTTGAATTTTAAAAATTTAATACGGAATTGATACAACACTTTAACCATAATATTTGTACAATACAACACAGTACAGATCTATCATTACATAATAGTATCCAAAGAACTTGATAGAATGTTACCAAAGTGCATATTTATTTATTTATTTTGAATTTTAATTAGCAATGAAATTTTCAAATAAAATTTTTACTCATTAATAAAAATGCAAATAATACAAACTAAAATCTGTCTGAGGGAAACCCAACGATAGCTTTCTGACAGTTCAAATTACCAAATTAAAAGATAAAAAAATTTTGGGAGAGAAAAAACTTCATTTTAACAAAAGCCATTAATATATAGGTTTATAAAAAGTTATGTTTTTTACTTTAAACTAGCTACCTGAATTTGATTCTATACTTTATCTACACACACACACAGCTTTTTCATTAGCGTTTAGGACGAACCACTGCGCCATCTCAAAACTGGTTTATTAGGCCTAGGCTTGAAATAGGCCTGAAATAATATTTTCCTACGTTTCCCATCCCTTATCCCTGCCCCAAATAAAGTTGGCTTAACAATCTTGATGACTTTTAGTGAATTTTGATTGGTTGGTTCATTGAGTTGAGTGACAAAACATTACAAATACTAATTCAATCTGCAGAAGTGAAATTGTGAATCATCATTGGGGATGTACATAAATTTATAGGCCATTGTCTTATCCCTTTAGATCCCTGGATAGATAAGGTCACCATTCTGAAGCCATTTGGATAATTCTAATTACTTGAAAATAGTTTTTGTTAAAAGACATGATTCATTTTAGATAGACGTGGCTTTTAACAGTTTTGTTATACTTGGCAGCATATAAAAACCAGGGATCTAAAGGGGTAAGACAATTGCTGATAAATTGATGTACATCCTCTAAGATATTACAAAAAGTTACCCTTCTGTAGATGAAAATTAGTGGTTGAAACGTTTGAAAACTTAATTAACCTATCTCTCTATCTTCTTTTTACCCCAGTTGTTTTCTGCCAAAGAATTACTATCAATTGAGACAGAATGTTTTGTTTTTCTGACACTAGTTCCTTGTCGAGTATAGAAATCATCAGCCCTTTATTTTGGAACAAAAATTAAATAAGGTGGGGGTACTAGTTTTTTATTGTATGTTTTATTTCTTGGGTTAGGTTATATTGGTGTGTACTGGGTAGCCCCCTTCAGGGTTAATGCCTAATAATACAGGCATATAATACGGTTCCTCTTTAATTTCAAGCTTTTTTAGGTTTTGGGGTATTGTATAATAATGTTAATGGGGTATTGTATAATAATGTTAATGGGGTATTGTATACAATCATCCTTGTTTTTTTCATAATTTGAAAAATATGGTCCATTTGGATAATTCTAATTACTTGAAAATAGTTTTTGTTGAGACACATGATTCATTTTAACAGTTTCTTTATCTTTGGCAGCATTTTAAAACCAGGGATCTAAAGGGGTAAGACATGAATGATACATTGATGTACATCCCCAATGATGATACACAAAATTACCCCTTCAGTAGTTTAAAATAAGTGTTTGAAACAACCCCTAAGGACGTAAAGTTCTTTAGTCAACAAATAAGAAAACGTTATCAAAAAATTTTGGGGACTAGTGTAATAAACAGCTTTCTTTCTGTACTATATATAAAGTCCACAGATGAGAGGAAATGTTCATAAAACTTTGGGTACCATTAAGTTTTCCCTTCGATTGTAATCAATACCAATATTACATTTAATATTTAGGAACTACCAATCTACATTTTCAGGGAGGGAGTGGACATTAGACTGTTAATTACACTAGTACCCACTACACTAGTACGAATAAAAAACGTTAGTAAAAATATTTTGGGAACTAGTGTAATAAATAGTTCATGGTCTCTGTATAAAACCTATAAATAAAGTTAACAAATATGAGGATATTTACATTAAACTTTGGGTACCAGAATGTTTTACAGTCCAATATACCTTTCATCTATAATACAAAGTAGAACGATGTCTGTCCGTCCGTCCGTCCGTCTGAAGCTTAAGATCTCAGTAACCACTGAACCGATTGGATTCTACTCTATTGGTCCTGCGGTGGTTTTAAGCTATTTTCTTGGGGGGTTGGACTCCCCCAACCCCCCCAAAAACAAAAAAATACCCCCCCCATTTTTTTTTTCCTTTTTGTTTTGTAGAAGATTTCCTTGGTTCTTTTTTGTTTTGTAGGAGATTTCCTTGGTCCTTTTACGAATTTCGCCTCAATTTTTTTATCACCTCTTGGGGCAAAGCCATTGTCTTATCCCTTTAGATCCCTGGTATTTTTCTTCATGTAACCGGAAAGAACTATTTTTGTGATCTATTTCTAATTGAGATCTTTGGTTTCCGTTTACACATAATTTTACAAGCGAAGCTTTTCTATGGTTAGGGTCAGTGCAATCTAGAAAGATTTAATCTTTATTGTAATACTGATTCCTTGGACAACAAAGTACAATATAATAAGCAAATCATCTCTATAATCAAGTGCTAAAAATGTCATTTAATTTACAAATTTACTTACAATTTTGTTAAAACTTGTACATTTTCTGGTTATTTAGTTCTGACACTCTACTTAAAGGAAGCCTGCAAGAAATGCCACGCTTTAACTGCTGAAAGACTGCCACAAGTAGACCCAATACCCCAAATTTAAAGCCTTCAGCTTCTATAACAAAAAAGTTCTAGGCATTTTAAAATGATATTTTATGTACAATGGAAATTTAAAAGAATTGCAGTGCTAATGTTAGAAATTTTGAAATTAAACTACGTGGTCTAGAAACAAAATTGTAAGCTTATTTTTGCCATAAATTTCGGTTGCCAGTAACTAATTATATTTTTACAATAAAAATACTCATTTTTATAGTCAAAATCATTAAAAAAAATTAAGTTTAACTTGCGTTTTACCGAGTGTACTGTAGCCAATCAGAAGGCTGAATCAGCTAAACAACCAATCACAGCTGAGCTTATCTTAGTTTCCCCCTTTGTTTCCGTTTGATTTTCATTTAAAAATGCAATTTAAATCGAATTTTTTTCATTGATTTTGACTATGAGATGTGGTGTTTTTATTGTAAATATGTAATCAGTTACCGGCAATCTAAATTTCTGACAAAGATAAGGTTATAATTTTGTGTCTAGGCGACGTAATTTAATATTGTTTTTTCTTTTATAAGCATTGTAAATCTTTCAAAATTTTCATTGTAAATGAAATGCTATTTTGAAATGCCTAGAACTTTTTTGTTATTGAAGCTGAAGGCTTTAAATTTGGGGTATTGGGTCTACTTGTGGCAGTCTTTCAGTAGTTAAAGCGTGGTATTTCTTGCAGGCGTCCTTTAAGTGTTGATTTTTATTCTCTCCCAATTTTAATTTTGTTTTTTAAAACTAAAATGCACACTCCTTAAAGTGCTCCTAGAGGCCTCTAAGGGGCGTAGCCGATAGCAAGTTAAATAAAAAAACACATTAATTAAGTTTCAATTAATTTATTAATTTCAACAAAAATTTGATTAAACTTTAAAACAATAACATTTTAACCATCTATATATTTATTTAAAACTTAGATTTCAAGACTTGATATGTTAGATTAATGTATATGCACATTTGTTTTATGATCTTTACTAAACCGATCATTATCCGCTGGATTAGAACCGGTTCTTAGCTATAATAAAAAATCATGTATAGCATCGTATTACAGACAATTTTCCACAAATATCAGAGTAAAAATTATAGGATTTATATCTGTTTCGTTAGCCAGAGCCTTCGTTCCCTTGGAGCTTACAAAACTAGTTTTAATCTTATAATTTTTCAATTTAATTTCTGCGGAAACCTGTCTGTAATACGATGCAATTAATAACTATTCCTATACAAGATTTAAAATTATTTTGATATTTTTCTGTTTCTTGATAATGGTTCTTCATAGATGTTGATTACCAAGCCTATAACAGATATATCCTTGTTAGATAGATAGATAGATAGATAGATAGATAGATAGATAGATAGATAGATAGATAGATAGATAGATAGATAGATAGATAGATAGATAGATAGATAGATAGATAGATAGATAGATAGATAGATAGATAGATAGATAGATAGATAGATAGATAGATAGATAGATAGATAGATAGATAGATAGATAGATAGATAGATAGATAGATAGATAGATAGATAAATATATATAAAGATAGATATATAAATATATAGATAGTAACAGGGTGTCTATCTGTCTTTTGCTTAAGATCTTGAACCATCCCTCAATGTAGTTATAAAACTTCAAGAGACCCATGAAAAGCTACCATGCAAAGGAGAACTATAAGGGTTCAGCGGTTAGCAAGATCCTTTGTACAGATATACACAAACAAGCGTTCTAATAGTTTGATATATATATATTTCATTTCATTCGTTTAATCCTCGACTATAACAGTAGTGGTTAATACCCTAATTACAAATAATGACTTTTTAAATCATTATAGTGCAGTGCCGTTAGCTTGGTTGTATGAATAAGTTTTTAGATGTTACATAAACAAGAAAAAGTTTTTAAAATAATTATAGTTTAAAATAATTTAATAGTTAGTTTTAAAGATTTATATTAATTTATTATAGAAAAACAAAATCTTTTATAAATAATCAATAAATGTAGAAGGTTAATTAAAGATAAATATTAAAATATTGGACCCCTAGCGGCAAAAATATTAACTAAGTATTATACATGTTTTTACTCATTAATGATGAATAACGCGAAGCTTTGTTTTTTTTTTGAGGGGGAGGTGATTCTAATCTCGGCCCAACACTGTGTTATAACCAAAGATATTAATGATAGTTTCGGATCAACTGTAGTTCACGGTAAAATATTCCTGGTAATGAATCTATGAATTTAAAGGCTGTTAGCTGCCAAACGGCTGAACGTACATATAATACCTGCACACCATTTTAAGCGTCATATGAAGGCCAACAAATATTCTGTAATAGCCAAGATACAATAATGCACGGGGAAAGCTACGCTGCAGAAAAAACGTGTAAAATAGGTCTTTTTCGCGCATGTCTCTTCACTGCGAGATAATTATGCATTATTGATTTATGGCTATTCCAGATTATTTGTAGAACTTCTCTTCTTATGCCGCTTAAAACAGTGTGCGGGCATGATCTGTACGTTCAGCTGTTTGGCAGCTAGCAGCCTTTAAAATTCATAGATTTTTCGAAATATTCGTTACCAGGAATATTTTACCGTGAACTGCAGTAGATCCATGGTTTCTACTACTGCTATATCAGGATGTTTATCTTTTCTTATAAGGCATTATAGAACCCTGAATATGTACTACTGAATATGTACAATATATTAAAATAATGGAAAAAATATACTTCAAACGTCTTCAATTTAGGTTGCAAAAATATTAAAGTAATATATATAGAGCGATCAATAGTATATGTAACAACCACCCCTTTTCAAAGACCTTCTACCGACTTTGGATTGGGTCCTTGAAATCAGCTGAATCTTTCAAAAATGTAAATACAGCCGGGTGCTGGCAAAAGAACCAAGAGCAAATTGTAAACTAATGTTAACGCAAGGACGCCCAAGCTTTTTACTTTGTATTGGGGTAAAATTAGGGGTTCTATACGTTCAAGGGGAGTAATCTAACATATTTAAAAACAACTTGAGAGGTGTAGATAAGAGGATTGAAAGCCTAAAGGGATAAACACCCCTTTACCCCTTTACTTGGACGTCTATGTATCAGCTATAATGATTTCTGCATTTTACCTAGTTAATTTCGTTTTTGCATTGTTTAAATACTGTTCATTTGTTGAAAAATATTTTGAAAATTATCTATTGATCTCATAAAACTGACAATAACCCAATTACTTAAAATAAGGACATAGTTAATTTGCCACCACCTCAGGGAGAGTTCAACCCTTTATGGAAAAATAATTGAAAACAACGTAAATTCAGGCGAAAAATAAATTTGGGAACATCTGCAATATATTAGTTCTATATTTGTCGCTAGACGTCACTAAAAACTTGATAATTTTGATTTGCAACAAAGTATTCACATCATTAGGAAAAATGTCTTGTTAATCACAAATAACTAGATTTAAAAATTCAGTAGTGTAAATCGGACAAGATGATTATTAATATAATTTCATAGTCAGGAGCCTAGTTGTAAGAAATTGATAATGGGAGTTTTAAATACTTCACATAAGTTTAGACAGAAATGACAATTTTTCACAAAAATTGTCCCTTTCTTTTTCAAAAAGCAGAAGAAAGCATTAAACAGCTGAATTTAGAAAGCAAAGTTTATGGAAATTATTCTCGTCTGCTGAGCTTTAGGGTCTTTGCCATCGGATATCATTTAGTAATCTGTTTATACATCTATACTATAAATTTATTGCATAAATAGTTATCATTTATTGCTCAGTCCGTTCATCCAAGAGAAGGGGATGGGATTCTAAGAAATTATAGATTGATAGATAGATACACAGATAGATAGAAATATAAACAGATAGAAGGATATACCTAATAAATGGAAATGTGTAGAGAGCATGATCTACCAAAATATCATAAAACTTGGTATAGATAGATAGTTAGATAATAGATAGATAGATAGATATACCTAATAAATGAAAATGTGTAGAGGGCATGATCCACCAAAATATCATAAAACTTGGTATAGATAGATAGTTAGATAATAGATAGATATACCTAATAAATGGAAATGTGTAGAGGGCATGATCCACCAAAATATCATAAAACTTGGGCATACTTCTTTGCCAGGAGAGGGATAGGCCAGCTTTTATCTGTAAATACATAATTATAAAAGTACTCAATATTGAATGGTACCCAAAATATTATAAAACTTGGGCATATTTCTTTGCCAGGAGAGACATAGGCCAGCTTTTATCAATATTACAAAAATCAAATGAATGGTATAAAAATTATCATACAAAAAGTAAAAAACTATAAAATGTCTGAATAAATGAAAAGAGCTTTCTGTTATGGATGGACATACTGTCGGACCGACCCTAATTATAGAAAAGCTTTGCTTATAAAAATTTGAACCTGTTTTTCCACAATGCTATTTGGTCCAATAGAGGGCACAGGGTTTATTTCTAGTAAAACTGGCAATTCGTCCTAAGATTAAAGTAATATAAAGTCTACAAAGTTTTAGGTCATTGAAAAATAGAAGCATGTAGTTATCTGTTTATACAGATATAAATCTATTTTTTTCTAAATAATGATTAATAGAGGGCACAGGGTTTATTTCTAGTAACACTGGCAATTCATCCTAAGATTAAAGTAATATAAAGTCTTCAAAGTTTTAGGTCATTGAAAAAGAGAAGCAGGTAGTTATCTGTTTATACAGATATAAATCTATTTTGTCTAAATAATGATCAATATCGAGCAGGGTGTTTATTTCTAGTAACACTGGCAATTCATCCTAAGATAGAAAGATAGATAGATAGGTAGATAGATATATAGATGGATAGATGGATAGATGGATAGATGGATATATAGTTTTAGATAGATAGATTAAGAGATAGATAGATAGAGTATAAATACATTTTGTCTTAATAATGATCAATAAAACACATCATATTGTTTAAATAATGAACACTAGAGAGCACAGGGTTTATTTCTACTAAAACTGGCATTTCATCCTAAGTAATTATAATACATTTTGTCTAAATAATGATCAGTCTTTTTTTTCAGTCGCCTTAATTTTATTCCCAGATTAAGTTGATACTATCGGCAAGGCCCTAGTGGGCTCAAGGGGCACTTGAGGTGATTGGGGGCTTATATTCAACCCAAACACCATTTTCTGGGGGGGGGGATATAGGAATTAAATAGCTTTAAACCATCAAAAGCTTCCATAAAATGGAGAACTCATAATCCTCCTATTTTTACCTGTATGACCAAATCAAAGGACGCCAAACCAGTCAATTTTAGTGCTCTGAAAGAAAAAAAATCTATAAGTGCTTTTTTCCAAGTGTGTGTCGACCACTAACCCCCCCCCCCCTTCCCTTACACTTAATTTTTAAATAAAATAGAAAGTAAGGTAGGTTGTTTTTTTCTCCTATGCCTTACAACTGGAGGGGGGGGGGGGAGCTTACCAGTCCTGATGTAATATACAACCCCACCCCCCTTAATTTCAATTTGTTTATATGATAAGAGAGGTGCGTTTATATGCACTTTGAGGCAAAACACTAATAATAGCATCAAAGCATATAATAGCGCATCAATCTTTCCTTCAAATTTCCCAAAAATATTTAGGGTTTTCTATTCTATACTTTATCTTCTTTGAATAGCATTAATATATAATACATTAATTAATAATTAATAAGTATATTAATTGTTAAAAAAAAAGCTTTTCTAAAAAAGTTCATCTGGGATGAATAGATCTCATATATAATAGTATAATTATACATGTTAAAATCATCTTATTCATTTCAACCTTATAGCAAGGTAAACGTTTAATTTATTTTTACCTGTAAGCGATTTTAGATATTTTGATAACCTCGCCAATAACCCCTTCATTGGGACTCTAAAATAACAAGACATAGTTATTTCTTGCATCGTATTATAAACAGCTTTCCGCGGATATAAAATATACTGAAAAATACAGAAGGCACGGGCTAACAAAACTAAACCCGCTTTTAATATGTCCTGTGAAGGTTTATAACTATTTTGGGGGAGGGTACCAACACCACCCTCCCCCCTCAAGAGAAAGCTAACAACCAACGTACTTTACTGCATTATATAAACCATTTAAAAAAGGTTTAATTCTCATATAAAACCCGAGCGGTTGTGACCCTAGAATCTAGAAATATTGGAGGGCAGAAAATAGCCTAATATCATCCCTAGATTTGTTTATAAAAAAATATCCTAAAACCATCTTAGGATCTATAAGAAGCTTCACTGTAAAGTAGAAACATATAGGTTCAGCAGTTAGCAAGATCCTTTACTACAGACAAAAAAAGCATACATGATAACACTGCTACTTTGTCAGACAGATGTGAATAATACCTCTATTGGAGGGGTATCACCGTTCATGGCTTCGTTTGTCCTACAATATATACAGCATTTTAGTAATAGTTATCTATCACATCGCATTATAGACAGCTTTCTGCAGATATTAAGTTGACCCCGCCTCCCACCCACAACTTTTTTTTAACATTATTTATTTAATTTTGTTTGGAGAGGGGGGTAATATTTCTTGGGAGGCCGAGGGTGGTTGTGATCTCCCTTTGGAAATCAACTCACACCTCTTCTAAAGCCCCTAGAGGCTACTTAGGGAGCATTGTCGCTAGGTAACTTCCACTAGGGGCTGCATCACTAGAATCTAGGAAATCTGAATTTGAAGGGATAGGGAAAATAGCTTAAAACCATCCCTAAATTAAAAATTAAAGAGTCTAAAACCATCCGAGGACCTGTGTGAAGCTTTCTAGAAGAACTCAATTTGTTTGGTGGTTACTGAGATCTTAAGGTACAGACATAAAATCTTACTACTTTAATATACTTTTTAATTGGGGGGGAGGGGGGAGGTTTAGTTGACCATCCTACTTTTTAAATTTTAGTTTTTAAAAGAAAATTGTATATATTAAAAGAAAAGAAAATGGCTTAAAACCACCACAGGACCAGTATGTATATTCCCTGAATAGTAGAGCCCAATCGGTTTGATGGTTACTTAGATCTTAAGCTTCAGACAGATTGTTCTACTTTAGATATGTATATATTTTTTATGTATCACTACTTTTCTGGGACTAATCGCCCCCCCCCCTCACTATTTTTAATTTTATTTTAAAAAAGTTGGGGGGGGGGATGGGGCACTTTTTTCTAGGGTCGATTTCTCTTTTAAGGCTGGTGGTACCTCCCACAAAATAGTTATAAACCTTCCCGGGTCATAGAAGAAACTACTATCAATTTATATATATATATACATATATATCTATCTATATATCTATCTGTCTATCTATCTATAATACCTTATCCCAATGTTAGTAACAGCTAAATTTTCTAGCATATCATCAGAAGTAATATCATGGATTCTATATCTATCTATCTATCTAGCATATCATCAGAAATAATATCATGGATTCTATATCTATCTATCTATCTATCTATCTATAATACCTTATCCCAATGTTAGTAACGGCTAAATTTTCTAGCATATCATCAGAAGTAATATCATGGATTGTACAGCAAACCTCAAATCCCTGAAAAAGAATAAAAAAACATCAATCTATCATACAAAGTAAAACGATGTCTGTCTGTCTCTTTGTTTGTTTGTACTGAAGGATCTTGCTAATCACTGCTCTGATCAGGTTCTCCTCAACAGGGTAGGTTCTTATGGATCCTGTGAAGGCCTATTTTAATCTATAATGTGAGAATATATCTTCACTTACACAAATTGAGTAAATTGAAATACTTTAAATATTACTCGTACATTGTATAATTTCAAGTAAAATATATATAATTTTATTATTAATTTAAAATTACTGTATTTTAAAAATGAATAATTTTGAAACTCATTTACAATAATACCATTTAAATTTCAATAAAAAATTTAAAGATAAAATAAAAATAAAAAATTTGCTTAATTATTAAAAATGACACAAAAAAAGATTACATTTGAGACACCTAGCGACAAATTTTACAACTAAGTATAATAAAAAATCAAATGATTTAATCAATGTAATCAAATAGCAGATAATTACATGTGTTTTAAGATCTCGAAAATCGCTGGAATATGAGATGAGCCTCTAGGGGCTTTATCCAACTCCATATAGCTTGTTTTTAATATATCAATTTGATTTATAATTTTTACAGGGGGGTGGGGAGGTATACCACCTTCTAACAAAATAGCTAAAATACCATCACAGGACAAGTATCTGTATTCCCTGAAGAGTAAATCCAAATCAGTTCAGCAGTTACCGAGATCTTAAGCTTCAGACAGGGCAATACGACGAAATTACATTATTCTAATTCAGTGGTCATTAATACAAAAAACCTAACTAATTTATCTATCTATCTATATTACCTCCACTGCAAATTAAAAAAATACATCATCATCATATTTAAATGCAGTCTTAATATCATCTATCTATCTATCTATCTATCTTTCTATCTATCTATCTATCTATCTATCTATCTGTTCATCTATATATCTATCTATCTTACCTCAACAGCAGACTCAAAGAAAACCTCATCATCATATTGAAGCGCAGTCTTGATAGCATTCTCTAGCTCATCACTAAGGACAGTAATCAAACCTTTCTTAACAACTTCTGGATGCTGTGAGTATTGGTGCAAAAAATGGGGACAAATTTTAAATTGATTTGATGGGGCTGTTTATTTACGTCAAAAGTGAAGGAAGAGAAAAGGGAAGGAGGAAATAAACCCCCTAGAAAAGAGATGGGGGTATGACGCCACACCAAAGAAGATAAAGTATAGAATAGAATCCAGGTAGAAGATTCTGCCTGGCTAGCCTGAATTTAAATTGGAACATTTGAAAGACCAAATTGGCTATAAGGTTGTTAGTAAATCACATAATTTAAGTTATTATTCTGAAAAAATATTCAAAATAAATTACTTTTGCAATAATTTACTAAAAGCCTTGTAGCCAAGCTTCCACCTTTCTCTTCCCTATTCACAATGCATTAAAATCGAATTTTATGTGCAAAGCCTTAAAAAATTTAATTATGTAAGAAAATTTACAAAAAAATATTGGTCTCGGTATTTATATTATAAAACTAGGTTGCGCTCTTATGTATGTTTTTAAACAGCTGATTTATACCCAGCGAAACCTTTTTAAAAAAAGGTAGCATGCTACCTTTTTCGATATCTCTAAGAGTAGCATTTTGGCGAACTTTTGTGAGCTCGTAAGATGGTAGCTAGCTAGTATTTTAGAGCTCCTACTTTAGTAGCTTGCTACCTCATAGATTATTAGCTTTTCTGCTAACTTTGGCGACCTCGAAAATCCTAGCAGAAGAAAAAAACGCGATGTCGCTCAAACGTAGCATTTTACAGTGTTACCACACACATACATCAAACACACAATCAACCCATGATCAAAATTGATAGGGAAAAAATATAGTTTATAAATTTGCCACTAGGGACTCAAATAATTTTTTTAAGACTCTATCAATTTTTCTGTTTTCAAACTGAAAACAATAAAAATGGTAATACATAATGTTATAGAGTGTTGATAGTCTTTGGTGAAAAAAGTTATTTTTAAAAGGCATTCTTTTTTTTTTAAACAACAGCAATTATAGAAACATATCTTAATGATCATTATATTAAGCTGAGAATGGTATGGTTTATGCTAAGTTGAAAATTTATTCAATTAAGCAATGAGTTAAAACATGAATAAATTGAGAGACATGAATGAGAATGACTTATTCTTTCTATCTTCCTCTCTCCCTTTGTCTCTATCTCTTTCACTCTCTCTCTCTCTATGACTCTCTGTCTCTCTCTCGCCCCCCCCCCTCCCTACATGCGCCTTCCACTTTTCTCTATGATTAAAGCTTCCCCCTGAGTTTGGAGCATTTAGGAGTTCGTACAAGAAATGTTTCGAGTCGCCGTCGAGATCTCCTTTGATGCATTTTAATTTATGCTACTATTGTGCGACTTCGCCCCATACTCTGCTACGATATCGATGGCGAACTCGCATGCTACCTTTTGCTTGAAAGGACGATTTTCCAACGTTTATCGCCCAAAAATTAGGTGTTAATTCAAGGCGAATAGGATTCGAGGTAGCATAGGACTCGGTACATATATTGCACGAGCTCGAAGGCGACTCCACGGCGAAATGTCTTGCTGGGTACATGATAGCAACTACATCCATACATTAACTTGTGGTAGGGGGGAGGGGGGAAGAAGGGGCTGTACCCATTTAGCTGGCCCTTGAAAGTTACAAATGTGGTTAATTGTACTTACCAAAATTAAAACAACATAATATTATGTGACTTTACATCTTTGTCTAAACTGATCAAGCAGCTATTGCTGTCTCACCTCATTAAGAGGAGTGCATCAGAGGTGTCAGTCTCAATCAGATACTTATATCTAAGGGTTAAGAATTACCTTCTAATTACTTAGACTTCTTCTAAATTGTTCTAATTTCAAGCGTGTTACTCTACCATACATAATGATATATCATGAAGATCAATTAACTTTTTAACAGTATATACTAGATTTTGATACAAATTAAATTTTGTCCAACTAGTCATTGTGATTTGTACTTCAGCAATATTGTCTTTACTGCGCAAGTCAAAGATTCCTTCAAATTTCCCAGAAATTTTTAGGGTTTTCACTTCTATTCCTCCTTATTCTATGCGCCACACGCCAAAACAATTTGAAATTTGTCCCCATTTTTTGCACCAATACTTACAGCATCATCTTTGGGAAAAGATAGGGTTATTAAAAATTGAATGACTTTTCAAATAGCACATATATATATATATATATATATATATATATATATTTTAATCATTGATAAAATTTATATTCTATAAAAACTTTTTGGATCAATTCACAGGTATATGTTTGAAGGTGCCAACAATTTACTAAATCACATTTTGACTTTTTTGTTGTTTCAAAGAAAAATTAAAATTGATAATAATCTTTCTGAAACCTTTTTTTAGCCTTAAAAAGGCCGATTACAGACAGACAGACAAACAGTCTAACAGACATACAGATAGACAGACACACACACAAAGTTATTGAAAGATTGATATTCCTTGTGGTGACTTTTGTGATTCCGATCCCTCTACTCCCTGTGTTAATGAATATATAATATGTGGATATATTGACATGGGAAAATTGTCATCAACTTAGGTTGCTGATATGAGCCTCATTTATTGGTCAGTTCGTCCATCCAGTAGGAGGGAAGGGGATGAGGTATTGTTATTTTATTTATCTGTCAGTATCACTTTATTAGAGAACATGAAAATCTGGTGCAACACCATTAGATTAATATTAGAAATGAAAATATTTTTCGTCTGCAAAGTTTTAGGTCTTTTAAATAATAGGTAGTTGTCTGTTTATTCATATATACTATAAATCTATTGGTGCAACATCCATATAATAATATATCCATTATTGGAGTACAAGAATATCTGGTGCAACATCCACATAATAATATATCCATTATTAGAGTACAAGAATATCTGGTGCAACATCCACATAATAATATATCCATTATTGGAGTACAAGAATATCTGGTGCAACATCCACATAATATTATATCCATTGCCTGTGTTTGGTTTGATAAAACAGGGGAACCCGATTCGTTTCTCTATCCTGTAAGCATAATAAGATCTCAAGAACTGCTTGTATATAAAAAAAGTTTACCAATAGATTTATATATTATATTATATTATATATTTATATATAACTTTAAAACCAATACAATCCTATTTTATAAAGGGGTAGGATTTTTTTGTCAGAAACTGAAGGTTTCAATTAATTTATTGTTTCAATAACTAATAAACTGAATAAGCACTTATTTTTAGGGAAACTTAATTCGCCCTTGGCTGGTTTTAGGCTAATTTATTTCTAGATTTAGGGATGGGTTTACACTGTTTTCTATGCTTTTTTTACACCCTTGAGGACAGATCTTATTTTATTATATCTGAACCAAACCTTGCTTAACACTGTGCATGGTTATTTACATACATTAGATAAACTATTTGATTGCACTACCTTTGTCTTAGAAATTCTAACTGTGCACCGTACTAAGTTGTAACTCTTTTGGGCCAAGTTTCTTCTTTATCTCATGCACCTGAAATAGCAGCAGTAGGACCCATTTTGAACGTCTTTGGTTATGACACAGTGTTGAGTCAAGATTAGGACCTATTACCTCCCCAACGATGAGGATATGCTTTGGTTTACTTACCTATCAACTAACTCATCATGCTTGGGAATATCAAAACTTTTATACAGCAATGATCTTGGCACGGGTAAACCAATACCTCGCAGCATATTGATAGCTTCATACTTGTTATTTGTATGCCTAGATAGATAGATAGATGAAAAGATAGATAGATAGATAGATATATAGATCTTGGCACTGGTAAACCAATACCTCGCAGCATATTGATAGCTTCATACTTGTTATTTGTATGCCTAGATAGATAGATAGATGAAAAGATAGATAGATAGATAGATATATAGATCTTGGGACGGGTAAACCAATACCTCGCAACATATTGATAGCTTTATTCTTGTTATTTATATGCCTAGATATAGATCGATAGATAGATATATAGATAGATATATAGATAGATAGACAGATAGATAGATAGATAGATAGACAGATAGATAGATAGATAGATAGAGCGACAGATAGATAGATAGATAGATAGAGCGACAGATAGATAGATAGATAGATAAATATGTAAATAGATTGATAGATAGATAGATAATTAGAGATATAAATCAAATGTTTGGACTAGCCCTTAATAATTTGTTTTTAAACTAGAAAATTGTGAAAATCATCCAAATTTATATTATATGCAGTTATAATTTTTGCCGCTAGGAGTCTCATTCTTTAATGAATAACTGTAATTTCGACACAAATTTTGAACACAAAGATGTTTTTAAATTATTGAAATTAAATAAAATATTTATCAAACTAAATTTTATGTTTTTTTTGTAAGTTTAGTTAATAAGATTAATTGAGTAAATCCTTTAATTGTTCTAGTATATTTATAACCTAGGATAGATTGATTTCAGTTACGTTACTTATACAATAGATTAACAAATGTATTTTTGTAAGCGCTGAATAATTATTTTAGCGTTATAATTAATGTTACGTATTATCGACTGATGGATTTTAAATTGTAAGGGAAGTCATTAAATCTAGTAAATACTAATCTAAATATTAATTCAAATTTATAAGCCTTTTTGTGAATTTTTTAACTTGTTAAGGGAAAAGTAGGTTGCGGGTAAAATCCGTAAAGTTTGTGTGTTTTAAGTTAAAAACAGTAGTAGAACGATAAAAATTTATGTCAACTTAATCAAAAAAAATTTTTTATAGTTCTTTTGAATAAGAAATACACATATTTAGTGAATATTATCGTTCTATAACAGATATATCCTTGTTAGATAGATAGATAGATAGAAGGATATATAGATAGATAGATAGATAGATAGATAGATAGATAGATAGATAGATAGATAGATAGATAGATAGATAGATAGATAGATAGATAGATAGATAGATAGATAGATAGATAGATAGATAGATAGATAGATAGATAGATAGATAGATAGATAGATAGATAGATAGATAGATAGATAGATAGATAGATAGATAGATGGATAGATGGATATATGGATATATGGATATATGGATATATGGATAGATGGATAGATGGATAGATGGATAGATGGATAGATGGATAGATGGATAGATGAATAGATGAATAGATGGATAGATGGATAGATGGATAGATGGATAGATGGATATATGGATATATGGATAGATGGATAGATGGATAGATGGATAGATGGATAGATGGATAGATGGATAGATGGATAGATGGATACATGGATACATGGATACATGGATACATGGATACATGGATAGATGGATAGATGGATAGATAGATAGATAGATAGATAGATAGATAGATAGATAGATAGATAGATAGATAGATAGATAGATAGATAGATAGATAGATAGATAGATAGATAGATAGATAGATAGATAGATAGATAGATAGATAGATAGATAGATAGATAGATAGATAGATAGATAGATAGATAGATAGATAGATAGATAGATAGATAGATAGATAGATAGATAGATAGATAGATAGTTAGATAGATAGATAGATAGATAGGTAGATAGATAGATAGATAGATAGATAGATAGATAGATAGATAGATAGATACTTACTTTGTCTGAATAGCTCCAGAATTAGAGAATGGTATCCCCTCTCTATCAAAGAATGCCTGCAACTCTCCACTTTCGGCAAGCTTTCCTCTAGTCATTATTAATCCTTATATTTACAGACAGACGGACAGACCAGGGAGTAAGGAAGGGGACAATAGGCAATTAATTCAATTTAAGAGGGTTCGCTGAAAAGAAATGAAAACCAGATTTATCAAGAAAATTTTACCAAAATTGTAAAGAGATCATGGTAACCTAATTTAGAACAAAATTAGTTCTAAGAAAAAAATCATTTACTTGAAAATTAAATTATCAACACATCACATTGTAGTAAACATTCTGTAATTAATCACTAGAAAAATCTTGTTTAGAACTACCTCAACCCTTCTCATATATTTATAACTGACCCCTAGATTCTAGCGGTTCTTAGATTATTTCATACATAAATATCACAGTAGAGTTTCTATACATGAAATGACATTTTCTTGGGAAAAAATATTTGTTAAAACCAGCCATTAATAACAAATTTTTCTGTCTGCATATTCAAAACTAGCTCATCTAGTTAGCGGGGCATTGATGCGCAAGTATCCAAAGTCATTCAGAATCTGCTGTATTCGTGCACATTCCCTTTAAGCCAGTACCTAAAGTCTGAGACTCCTAAAAATTGAATAATCGATCCATTGTCCCCTCCCTTACTCACTGCGGACAGACAGACAGATGGAATGGCTTTAGACTATTTTTGTGTTTCCTCTCTCTCTAACCTTTTGAATAGTAAGTCCCTAAATGAAATAGGCGCAGCTGCTAGTACTTTAATTAAAACTAGAGGTCTCTAGGGGTACTTACTTGAGAAGGGGGGAAGTTTAATTTGAAGAAAAAATTAGGGGTGGGTGGGTAATTTTTCTAGGGGCGAAGTGAGGAGTTGAATTCAAAAATTAAAATTTATATTTAAAAGATAAAAATTTTTTAGGGGGAAAGACCCCTAAAAAAGACATCTTTTAATTTAGTTTTTTTAATAATTTTTTTTTGGTGGGGGGTTATTTTTTTCTAGGGGCGATTTCTCTTGGGTGGTACCATCCCCAAAAATAGTTATAAACCTTCCCGGTTAAGCGGTTAGTGAGATCCTTCAGTACAAACAGACAGACATCGTTCTATTACTAAAGTAAAATGATGTTTGTTTATTTCTATACTTTTTTAAAAAATCTAAATTTAAAAAAATGGGTTTTGGGATTCAACTCCCCTTTCAAGAGCCTCCAGAGGCCTCTAGGGGCGTAGCCGCTAGTGAATACTATGTAAGGATTGATTCCTGGTCTGAATAAGTATAACTTCTGGTTTCAGGGTGTGGCCGCCAATTTTAGCTTTGAACATTATCTTGTCCACATCTGCACATTCTATGATAGATAGATAGATAATTTGTTTGATATGTAGATAATTTGATAAATCCTATTATATAAAGTAATAAGCGTTTTTTGTCTGTCCCAAAGGATCTCGCTAACCGCTGAACCGATATTGTTTACCTTTACTGTGATGCTTCTTATAGGTGCTGGGAAGGTTTTAAACTATTCTTCATCCCTCTTCCCCCCAAAAATATTTTTTTAACTCTTTTGAAACTCAAATTTAAAATTGGATGAGGTCGACTTTTCCCCCTCCTACCAGTGCCCCTAGAGGCTTCTAGGGGCTTAGCTACTAGTCCTTATACTAAAGTAACAGGATGTCTGTGTGTCTGTCTGTCTGTGTGTACCGAAGGATCTCGCTAACCGCTGAACCGATCGGGTTCTCCTTAACAGGGTAGATTCTCATATGTCCCGGGAAGGTTTATAACTATTTTGGGGGAGGGTACCACCACCCTCCCTAGAGAAATTAAATTTTTTAAAAATTTACCAATTTTAGAAATAGAGTTCAACGAAAAATAAACATCAAACGTAAATTTTTTTTTACTTTTTCTTTTAAAATCTAAAATAAGAAATTGAATTATCAAATTCGACTCTCTCCTTCTCAAGTGCCCCTAGAGGCCTCTAGGGGCGTAGCCGCTAGTAGATAAATAAAGAGATAGTTTTGACTAAAATTTTATACTTAAGCGTTTTTATAACATCCAGATAAAATGATGGCTTGTATTTAACCCCAATGCTGATACATAAAACTACCTGTAGAAAAAAATTGGTGGTTGTGAAACGTTTGAACACTCAACTTATTGAATTAACCAATCAAAAATCAATAAAAGCCCCCAAACTTGTTAATTAAACAAATAAATTAATAATTATGAAAGAACTAAAGTAAATATGTTATGCAAGAAAGTTGTCGAATTTTGTCTGTTATGTAGTTGTAATTTTTGCCGTTAGGAGTCTCATTTAAAAAAAATTTAAATCTAAATTTTCCCAAAATTAAAACAGCAAGATTATAAGAATTTAAATATAAAAAAATAAGGTATAAAACATTTTTATATAATTATTCAGTTAGTTAATGTGAAATAATTGATTAGGTTTTTCTTTATTTAAGTCTCAGCTTAATATTATTTTAGAATGAAAAGTCATAAGTACTTAGCTTAAATTTAATTTTAGTACGTAGTATTTCTGTCAGCGCTTATATTTCCATTGGGCGCTTTATTTATCACTTAAGTTCAGACATGGATTATAAACATACTGAAATATTTTTTATAACAGTGGTTTACAGACAAATATTAAAAATCCAATGTTAGTTAGCCCCGAGTCGATTAGGTAGCAAGAAAGAAAATATATGAAATAAGCCAATTTCTAAAACCGGTTCTAATCCTGCGGACATTAATCGTATTCCAAGCCATACTAAAATAGTTATTTATCCCAACGTATTATAGACAAATTTCCGCGGATAGTAAACCTTAGAAACAGTTCTAATCCAGTGGATGTTAATCGGATTAGAAGTCATACCTGATCCGTAATGCATTTTCCAGGGCTGGTCTTGCAACACTTCCAACACACAAGCATCATACTTTCCTACATAAATACATGTAACTTATCATGTAAATGTCTCAAAGTTCAGCCATGTGACTTCATAAAAATGGGGGAGATGAGAGGAGAAGTGGGAAAGAAAACCCATAAAAAAGAGATGGAAAATCCCCAATTTTTATGACGTCACATGGCTAATTTTTGAGACACTTTGTAAAGTTACCAAAAACATCCATAAAAAGTAAAGGTCTGAAACTTTCTTCTTTGAATAAAACTGTAGATAGATATAGATCTTAGCATGGGTAAACCAATACATTAATACTTGTTTTTTATAGAGATTCATAGATAGATGGATAGCTAGATGGACAGATAGATGGCTAAATATATAGACGGATATATGGATGAATAGATAGATGGATAGATATAAACATTCCAACACAAAACATCCATAAAAAGTATAGCTCTGAAACTGTAGGACAAACGAACATTAACACTTGTAGATAGATAGACAGATGGACAGAAACATTACTACACAAAACATCCATATAAAGTACTTGATTATAAAGATGCTTAGCTGATCGCTCATAACCTTGTACTTTGTTGTCCTAGGAATCAGTATTACAAAAATCAGATCAATCGGATTATTACATCACATAAAAATTTGTTGTTAAAAGTTAAAATAAATATGTTTAAAATGGACATGCGACATTCAGGTTAACGATTATAGAGTTGCTACGCTTTCTAAATCGTACCCATTTACTACAGAAATCACCATGCAAAGTTTGAAATTGATAGGAGGACAATTTTAACATGCCTAAATTAATGAAAAAAGTTATCTGTTCCAGATGGACGTACGGAGGGACCGAGCCCAACAATAGAAAAACTTTGCTTTTATAAAGTAAATAAACTTTTCAGTCAGATTGAGAGCCATCCTAAAAAGTTATTTATGGTATCGTATTATAGATAGCTTTCCGCGGGTAATAAGTCTTAGAACCGGTTCTAATCCAGTGGATACAAATCGGATTTGAAGCCGTACCATAATTTTTATTTATGGCACCGTATTATAGACAGCTATCCGAAAATTGTAAGTCTTAGAACCAGTTCTAATCCAGCGGATATTAATCGGATTGGTTACCTGAGTTGTTTATCTGTTCCACAATTTGAAATCCTTCCTGAAAACAAAATATCTATAATACAAAGTATAACAATGTCTGTCCGTCTGTCTGTTTCTCCATATGTCTGTCAATCCGTCTGTTTGGGAAGCTTTAGTACATCTATTAAGAATGTATCCAAGGAAGGTTTTAGGCTATTTTTTTTTTTATAAGAAAAGCCTTCCTTAAATTCTGGTGGTGACGCATTCAGTGTTAAGCTTGTTCGTTCAAGTAAATTAACTTTTGTACAAGGGATGTGTTTCGTTAAAAAAACTAAAATAGATTTATAAATTTTAAAAAATAACAAAAAGGTTTCTGAAAATTTAAAATAAAATTTTGTTGAAATTTTGATTAGAATTTACAAGTTTAGAAGTTCTTTTTAATGAGACAGGATTAATAAAGTCAGGTAATTCAAGTCTTGATAGTTTTTAGAATACTTGTAAATCATTAGAGCGCCGTTAATAATTTTTCAGCACTTACATTAATATAGCTTATATTTTAAATATTTTAATACAAATACCTGAACAATATTTATCCTGGCTTTAAAATATATGAGAACAAAAATAAGGGTTGTTCCAATCAATTTTATAAACTAAACTAAAAAGCAAAGAAGTAAGGTTTTCTTAAATAAATATTTTATATCATTTTCATAAATTTTAAAAATAGTTGTGTTCAAAATTTGTGTCAAATTTACAGTTATCTATTGAAGAATGAGACTTCTAGCGGTTAAAACTTAAACTATATAAAATAAAAGTTTTGATACACAACTTTTTTTGTTAAATAAGGACTAGTCTGTCAATTCTATATCTGTCTGTATGAATTTCTGTCTGTTTTTCCGTCAAAAAAGTATAACAATGTCTATCCATCAGTTTGTCCATCTGTGATTCTGTCTGTATATCTATGTCTGTCTATACATATGTCCATCAATATGTCTGTCTGTTTGTCATTCCGTCTGTCTGGGAAGCTTCAGTACATATATTTAGAATCTATTTAAAGATGGTTTCAGGCTATATTTTTATAAAGAAAACCGCTAAGGGTGACTCCTTAAGTTTATTTGTACAAATAAATAAACTTTTAGAGATTGGTTGTGTTACGTTCCAAAAAACTACGTAATTTTGTGGGTTAAAAAATTCACAAAAATAATATTTTGTTTAGCGTTTACTAAATTACATAACTTCCCTAACAATGTATGTGTCAGTATAACGTATGTGGCAATCATCATAACGCTGAAATTAGTTAATCAGCGCTTACAGAAATATTTCGTAATTATTTTAAGTAATGCTTAAAATTAATGATAGATTCTGACGTACCGACATTCTGTCTATTCTAGCCCATAATTATACTAGAACAATTATAAGGTCTACTCAATTAATTTTATTAACTTAACTTACAAAAAAAACATAAAATATTGTTTATTAAATATTTTATGTCATTTCTTATAATTTAAAAACATCTTTGTGTTCAAAATTTGTGTAAAATATACAGTTATTCATTAAAGAATGAGACTCCTAGCGGCAAAAATTACAACTACATATTATACAAATTTGATGATTTCTGCAATTTTCTAGTTTAATGAAAAATTAAATAGGGGCTAGTCCAGATATTTGATCTATCTATCTATCTATCTATTTGATCTATCTATCTATATATATATATATATCTTTCTATCTATCTATATATATAATATATATATATATATCTTTGAAGTTTTACATTGACATCTGAAGAGTGCAAACATGCACGAAACAATTTGTAATGTCTAAATAAATATGTAAAATTCATATTTTGTTTGTGAGTTAACCTCTTATATATATCTTTCTATTTATCTACCTTAACCCTTACAGATCGGGGGGGGGGGGGGGGGGGCTTAAAGAGTAAGGTAAGATGGAGAGCTGTAACTTCATGACTTTTTAAGTTTAGTAATTATACGTCGGCAAGAGTTGATTTTATTAGGATATCTGGTCTGTGTCGGTCGTGGTGTCCGGTCAAAGTCGGTTGGGTAGCAAAAAAAAATAGAAAAAATTCTAAATTAATCTTAATTTCTACATTATGACTTTTGTGTATAAGGTAGAAACCTAAAATTTTTTGGTGAATACTTAGTTATCAATGACCTTCTGAGAAAAGTGGTGTTATGACCGTTTGACCGCTCTCTGACCGACTTTATGACCGATTTTTGTCCGGCTTTTACTAAAGACATATATCATGAATATCGTGACTTCTATTACAGCTAGAGACCTAAATTTTTTTTGGTAAATCCTTGAGCAATAATAAACAGATAAAAATATTAGTTTTCGCCGCCATCCGCCGTTTTACCGCCGTAACCGCCGAAAATGGCGGTTTCCGTTATTTGCCATTTTTCGGCGATGATCAGAAAAAGTAATTTTTTTGTTATGAAAAATAAAAGTTCGTCCTAAAATTTGGTCATCCTAGCTGCAAAATTGGCCGCTCTACAGCTGTTTTAAAATTTAGCAGCTGGCCGCTAAAAAGCGGCTAAGGAGCGGTCTGACCGCTATGACTAGAAAAAGTAATTTTCTCTAAACCACCAGAAAAAAATTTACGTCTTTATCTGTACCAGGAGCCGAGATAGAGGGGGGGGGCTGAAAGAGCCCCCCCCCCCCCCCCCGATCTATTAAGGTGGGAATTGGGGCCCGATCTCTAAGGGTTAACAGATTGCTCATGCTCCCCATCAGTAGAGCACACAACAACCCTAACTATCTATCTATAATATATATCTATCTATATATCCACCTTAACAGATTGTTCATGCTCTCCCTCAGTAGACCCTACTACAACCCCAACTATCTATCTATCTAATATATATATATATCTATCTATCTATTATATATATCTATCGATCTATCTATCTATCTATTTATCTATCATATCTATCTATCTACCTTAACAGATTGTTCATGCTCCCCCTCAGTAGACCCTACTACAACTCCAACCAGCTTTTTCTTCATTTTCATTTTGTTTTTCTTAAATCTGAAAATTAATAAGGAAATATTTTTCACAACTCTATAGTTGCTTTATGGAAAGAAAAATAGCCTAAAACCAAATCAAGACTTTCACAAATCATCCCTGAAAAGGACCAGCTGTTTCCAAGATCTTTGGCTTCAGACAAAAATGCCTTACTATTTAATATTATAGGATTATGCAAGTAATAGGATGATTGTCTGTGCTTTCATGAAAGTTTTCATTGGTATTGTTTATTAAGTTAAATTTGTTTTTGAGTGTCCAAATTTTTCTACCACTATTAAAGTAATTCTACCACTAATTGTAATCTACAGAAGGGATTATTTTGTGTATTATCATAGGGTAATACTGTAGATCATTTTAATGGCCATTGTCTTATCCCTACAGATTCCTGAAAAAGTGATAATTGATTTTGATGTTTTAGAGATATTAATGATCACAAACAATTCATTCTTAAACGTTTTTTTTCTAATATGGGTTCGAAACCGATTAATATCCGCTGGATTAGAACCAGTGCTCAGCCACATACTAAAAAATTATGTATAGCATCGTATTACAAACAACTTCAACGATTATTAAAAAAAATCATAATTTTAATATAGAAGGCAGAAGGCCCAGGTTAACAAAACTGGTTTTACTATCCGTGAAAAGCTGTTTATAATACAATGCAATGTATAACTGTTAACACTTTCAATGTGAAACCAGTTCTCAGCCATACTGAAAAATCATGTATAGCAAAGTATTACAGACAATTTTCCTCAAATATTAAATAAAAATCATAAAACTAAAACCAGTTTTGTTAAACAGGGACTTTTTGCCCTCAGGGCTAATCTCATGAATTTTCATTTTAATATCAGTGGAAAGCTGTCTATAATACGATTCGATAAATAACTATTAATCCATTCAATGTGAAACTGCACTAGGAACTAAAATGTTTTTCCTCTGAGTAAAAATGTTTATATGAATATAATATTTATGTATTTTTTCTTCTAATAATTTGTCGGGTCAGCAAATTTTAAAAGTCTGAAAGTTGACTTTATATCGGCGGCTTCATTAGGCACCAGGGATCTAAAGGGATAAGACATTGGCTGATAAATGTACGTGCATCCCCAATTATGATACATAAAGCTACCCCATCTGTACTCCATCTGTACTAGATTAAAGTTAGTGGTTTAAATGTTTGGACACTCAACTTAGTTAGCCAACCAGTGAAAATTCAATAAAAGACCCCAAAGTTGTTAGGCTATCAAATAAGAAAATATTACAATAAAACTTTGGGGACTAGAATAATAAACATCCCAATGTCCCCTCCCTCCCTGTCAAAGGCAATCTTTTTAAAGAGGCAGTTCTAAAATTAATTTGAAAATTAAAGTAATAATCATCCTGATATAGAAGTAATAATATGTATGTTTGTCTGTCTTACCATTGTAATAACATCTGAACCATGGTATTAGGTTAAGTAACACCCATCAAACAACCAACTCTTTGATTAAATAGCGCCTGTTTTGAACCAATGCATTCCTCTTCAAGTTGTGCACCTGACATAGCAGCAGTGGGAACCCTTTTTAACGTCTTTAGGTATGATGCAGTGTTAAGCCAAGATTCAAACATTTCCCCTACCGACAACGGATCTGGCCACAATCGCGGATTGCAAATAAGTTCATCCTAAAAAGACAAACAGCCTAAAGAACTCACCACTTAACTTAAGCACACTGTATTGAGAAAAATTTGAAAAATTCATGAAATTGGATAAAAACACGCAGATACTAAAATAATAATAGCCAAGAAGATAAAATTATAAATTTGTTTTTTTATCAATTAAATTTTCTTTACATTTTTTATCATAGTTTATCTATAAAAATACTTTTATAAAAGTAACAGTATGTTAGTGTGTCTGTTTGTAACAAAGGATCTCGCTAACTGCTGAACCAATATGATTCTCCTTTACAATGTAGCTTCTCATAGGTCCCGGGAAGGTTTATTATGGTGATACCCTCTTCCAAGATATATCGCCCATAGAAAAAAAATTCAATGCTCTAAGTCATGGGAGGGAGGGAACATTGGACTGGAAATTATTCTGGTACCCAAAGTTTTATTATATTATTTGACTGATTAATAAGAAAAATCAGCCATTGTCTTATCCCTTATCCCTTATACCTGTTTAAAGCTATATGCTTGATTGCTAATGTACATGTTTTTCCTTATCATTAATGATTACTACTAAAAACGTCTATCACCCTTTAATCTAATTTGTCATGTAAACAAGGATGACAACATCCATAACAGCATTAAGCTCAACAAAACCAAAGATATGATATACATTCCCAAATAGTGATACATAAAATTATCCCTTCTGTAGACTAAAATTAGTGGTTGAAACGCTTGGACACTTAATTTACCAATCAATCAAATTTTTGTCCCCAAAGTTGTTAAGCTTTGATAAAGAAAACGTTATTGTAAAACTTTGGGGACTAGTGTAATAAACAACACATTGTCCCCTCTCTCCCTGCAACTAATGAATAATCAAACAAAATTTTGTAATTATGACTAATTGTCCTTGGAATCTTTTTTTCATTATAACTGAAAATTTAAAATGATGCACTTTATTAAGTAGTTATATCTAATTGTAGAGGTTTAAATATATGTTTAATAATAAATATATATGCGAGGTTTTAAGTTCATAGGACAATTCCAGAATTAACAATTATAAAGTCCCCAAAATTTGTGAGCCAACTAATAAGAAAATGTTATAATAAAACTATGTGGACTAAATAATAAACAACAGCCCATTGTCTCCTCCCTCCCTGCAAATTTACAATCATTGCTATCTGTTGCAGATATAGAAGCCATTAAGATTTTTTTTTCTACAGACGGACGTTTCAAATTATAGAGTAGCTTCGGTCCCAAAACTTATTTCGTATGTTTTCTTCCTTAGTTACAAAAAGTATATTTTTAACAGCATAGCTTTTCTTTAATTATGATCATCTTTTCGTACATTAGCTTTTTTCATTAATTTAGAAAGGTTAGAATTGTCCTATTGATTTCAAATTTTGGATGATGATTTTTGGTACAATATAGAAAGCGTAGCAACTCCTTAATACTTATCAGATAAGCGGTATGTCCATTTCAAACAAGCAAATTTTTCATATTCTGCCGCCATACTGATGAGCCATAAAAGGGCGAAACACAGTGACTATGGATAGTTATAAAGTAGTAAGAAATTTCTGTCTGAATCTAAAGATCTCGGAAATTGCTTGTGTACAATTTACTTTGTCTGTCAGTCTGTCGGTCAACGTCAAGTTTCAAAAGAATGATTAATTATTAACCTACTATGTAAAGCAGTAAGCTTTTTTAATATCTGTAGCTAACTATAAAAGTAGTTGTCTGGAATATATATCTATAATAATACATTTATTATTTCACTAACTGCTGAATCGATATGGTTCTCATTAATATTGAAGCTTTAAATCGCACCATAGAAAAAAATTACCCAACCAAAATTGATATGAAAAAATCCTCATTTAAAATGGGGAAGCCATATCTTCCCAAATTATTATGGGGGCTATTATAGGCTGTAAGTCGGATGTCTATTACACTAGTCCCCAAAGTTTTATAATAACGTTTTCTTACAACTTTGGGTACTTTATTATATTTTGATTGGGTGTTTTATTAAATTGAATGTTCAAACGTTTTAATATAAAGAAGAGGTAATTTGGGGATGTACATCAATTTATTGGCTATTGTCTTATCCCTTTAGATCCCTAACTTTAACTACTTATAGATATTGTCATCCTTGTTATTTATAGAATCATGCCTAAATTCAAATTTGTCATAGTAGATTACAATCAAAAAAAGTTATTTTTGGAGAAAAAATGTTGTAAGCGTAAGCTTAGACTTTGGACGTAGACTTTATGTCGGGTTTAATTAGATTCAATAGTTAAGTATAGATGGATAGATATATAGATTTACATTGTATAAATAGATAATCCTATTATATAAAGTAGTAAGCTTTTTTTTGTCTTTAGGAAAGGATATCGCTAACCGTTGAGATGATATGGTTCTCCTTTACAGTGATACCTCTTACAGGGCATAGGATGGTTTTAGGCGATTTTACTTTTATAAATAAGTCTGGGTATGTATGGTTTTATGCTATTTTTTTTGCCTTTCCATATCCCTTTGAACATAGAGCCCACAGATGATAGGGGAGCAACCGCTAATATATTATTAATAGAAATAAATTTATTTAATATCGGGACCTATGAGAAGCTACCCTGTCGAGGAGAACCGGATCGATTCAGGGGTTAGCAAGCTCCTAAGGTACAGACCGACACACACAGATCCTGTTACTTTATTATAAGGAAATTAAGAGTATATAAGTGTATTTCATGTAAATGAAAGTACTTTCAAGTAATTAACAAGGTTGACAACATTCATAAAAATAAAGCTAAGGGAGGGAGGAAACATTGGGCTGTTTATTACACTAGTCCCCCAAGTTTAATAATAACGTTTTTATAATTGTTGGCTTAAAAACTTTGGGGACTTTTAATGACTTTTTCGATTGGTTGGGTCATTGGTGTCCAAACGTTTCAACCACTAATTGTAATCTAAAGATAGGTGTTTTGTGTATAATCATTGGGGATGTAGATCAAAATATTGGACATTGTCTTATCCCTTTAGATCCCTGCATTTTTCCAATAGTGTTAGGGTCTGACTGACGTACGGATGGACAGGCATAGTTAAATTATAAGTAGTTTCGCTACTAAAAACATTTCATTGCAATGCTGAAAAATTTTAAGATAGATAGATAAAAGTAAAAACAATAGTGACAACATCCAAAAAAGTGAATCCCATCAAATCAAACAGTAGGATGAACAGACGTACATATTTGGGGAATTATTATTGCGTTTTTATATCATTACATGAATCTGAGGTAACTTTACAAAAATGTGTTAAAAATCAGCCATTTGACGTCATAAAAATTAGGGATTATCCATCTGTTTTTCAGGGGTTTTCTTTCCAACTTTTTCTCTAACAATGACGTCAGATGGCTGATTTTTGAAACAATTTGTAAAGTTGAAAATTTGAGTCTAATTGTAGAAAAGCTGCGCTTTTGAAAAAAAATCTAGATAGATAAATGAATGCAGAAAAAATGGGATATTTTAGGAAATACTTTATATATGTTCTTTTTCTCTTTGAAGTTTTTACAATACAGCCAATTATTTTGAATAGCTGATAGACAGACGAACAGATAGATTATCAGAGAGATAAAAGCCGATATATAGACAGATAGACATACAGATTGACATACAGATATACAGACAAGAGAGAGACAGACAAATAGATAGACATGCAAATAGACAAAACGAAAGAAACAAACATAGATGAATAGATAGACATGCAAATTGACAAAAAGAAAGAAACAAACAGATAAATAGACAGACAGACAGACAATAGAAAATAGAGAGAAACACAGACACACAGACATATAAATAGACAGAGAGATAGAGAAAGAAACAGATAGCCAAACATATAGAAAAAAAAATACAGTTAGACAGAAAGACAAACAGACAGACATAAAGATAGACAGACATATAGACAGAAAAACAGAAGGACATACAGATATACAGACAGATAGATAGATAGATAGACAGACAGATAGACAGACAGATAGACAGACAGATAGACAGACAGATAGACAGACAGATAGACAGACAGATAGACAGACAGATAGACAGACAGATAGACAGACAGATAGACAGACAGATAGACAGACAGATAGACAGACAGATAGACAGACAGATAGACAGACAGATAGACAGACAGATAGACAGACAGATAGACAGACAGATAGACAGACAGATAGACAGACAGATAAACAGACAGATAGACAGACAGATAGACAGACAGATAGACAGACAGATATACAGACAGATAGACAGACAGATAGACAGACAGATAGACAGACAGATAGACAGACAGATAGACAGACAGATAGACAGACAGATAGACAGACAGATAGACAGACAGATAGACAGACAGATAGACAGACAGATAGACAGACAGATAGACAGACAGATAGATAGACAGACAGATAGATAGACAGATAGACAGACATACAGATGGACATACAGACATACAAACAGATAGACAGACAGATAGACAGGCAGATAGACATACAGATAGACAGACAGATAGACATACAGATAGACAGACAGGCAGACAGACAGTAGACAAACAGATAAACATACAGATAAACAGTCAGATAGACAAAGATAGATATACAGACAGATAGACAGACAGATAGACAGACAGATAGACAGACAGATAGACAGACAAATAGACAGACATATAGACAGACATATAGACAGACAGATAGAAAGACAGATATACAAACAGATAGACAGACAGATAAGACAGGAAGATAGACAAATAGATAGATAGATAGATAGACAGACAGATTATCAGACAGATAAAAAGACAGACAAATAGATAGACATACAAATAGACAAACAGACAGATAAACAGACAGATAGACAGACATGTACATTTGTAAGACAATCATGCTCTTACTTAAAAGTGTTTTGCTGTATTTTCCAAACACTTTTACACAGTAAATTATGACGCAAGCTGAATTCAATGAAGTTTCCATATAAAAGCCAAAATTTTTAGTAGCGAAGCTTAAAGTTAATCGCTGGTATATAATTAAGTGTCTTTCCAAATAAAAAAAAAATTCTTTATTTAGTTATTTTTATGTTGAAATAATGACAAACGTTCTTTTTTATTGTCTAAATCTAATTTTTGTCGTTATTTTAAAACTGTTTCTCTCTTTAAATTTAATAGATTTATTATTACTTGGATGTTGCACCAGATTATGATGTCCTCAGACAAAGTGATGCTCAAAGCTGGCTAAAAAACGATACCCCCAATCCAGCCCCCTTACCAAATCCTCTGCCATTCTACTGAATGAACAAACTGGCCAATAAATAAATGAGTTTCATATTTGCAAGCTAAATAATTGACTATAAATTTTCTCCTGTCAATATATCCACGTTTACTACATCCATTATAAATTCTGTGACGTGAGGGGAGAAAAAGAATTTTGTAAAATGATTTTGTATTTTCTATATTTAATTTTACAGTTCATTTCAATTTAACAAGGATGACAATATCCCAAAGAAGATTTATCTTCTTTGCAATATCCATTGAACTAACGACCTAACTTTTGGTTAACTTTCCAACTCACAAAAAGGCGTTCAGATTTAATCAGAAAACTAAAGGAGCTTAAAAGGGATGGAAAGATAAACCATTTTACTTCTAATGAAAATGGTGTTATCAATGTCACTTTGAGCAAAGGAGCGGCTCCTAAACGGCTTACTTTGGATTACAAAAATGACAACTCTAAAACTTACTATGTGGGTGAGTTACTCCAACTTGTCTCCTGTAAAATATGATAAACAATCCGAAAGTGAATCAAACTAGAATATAATGGTGTAAAAATGGGATGAATATTTTATTTTTGAAAAACCCGAATTTAAAACTAATCTCTATCTGTTATCACTTAATATTTATTTTACTATGTATATGTTCTGTGTAAATTATCATAGCATTAAAAATGGGTTGTTTAATGCTTTTTTTTCTTTGGTACATTTAAACAAAAATAATATAGGCATTCAAATTAAAAATGGATGTTGAGTTAGTTAATAATCTTGGACATAATTCTTTGCAATTAGATTCAAATTTAAATCATTCGTGTTCTTACTTTGAAAACCATGAATTTGTAAACTTCATTGGAAAGAGGGAGGAAAAGTTTTCAGTCTATAGTCAGAATATTAGAAGTATAAATAATAAAATCGACGATATACAAGAATTATTATCGGAGATAGAAACTGAAAAATTTTCTTTTAGTATTCTATTATTTCAAGAAATTTGGGCAGCAAATAACGCACAGACCACTAGATTAGAAAATTATCAAGATATTATCTTACAAACAAGGGAAGGAAAAAGGGGTGGGGGTTTAGGAATATATCTTAAGCAAAACTTAAGTTATGAAATTATTGATGAATTATCATATATTTTAGAGGGCGAATTTGAGACTCAATTCATAAAAGTATTTTTTGGTAAGAACAAATTTAAGATTATAGGCAATATTTACAGAATTCCTGGTGGTAACTTAAATAACTTTATAGAATGGTTTGGAGAAAAATTAACATTTCTTAAAACTGACCCAGTTTTAAAAAAATCTGATGAAATTATATTTGGGGGTGATTTCAATGCAAATTTTCTAAACTTTGATTCCCACAACCAAACAAATGATCTTTTGAACCTATTAATATCCACTTCTTTTCTACCAATGATTACTCTACCTACTAGAATTTGTCAAAATTCAGCAACTCTCATTGATAACATATTTAGCAATAAAAAGCAAGAATTTTATGAAAGCGGCCTAATTATATCTTCTATTTCTGATCATCTCCCAATTTTTTACTTAAATGTAACTTGTGAAAAAAATACTTCAAACCAAAAACAATATTATTATGATATGAGTCCAAATAACATAGAAAACTTTAAAGAGAAACTCTCTTCACAAAATTGGGAAGGTGTTAATAATGATAATATTCCGAAAACTGCCTTTGAAAGTTTTGGTAACATATTAGAAAAGTACTTTAAAGAGAGTTTCCCTTTAAAAGAAAAATGTGTAAACAAAGGAAAAGTTCCTATTAACCCGTGGATGTCACAGGAGTTATTAAAAATCAGAAAAGCCAAAAATAGGGCCTTTAAAAACAAACTTAAACATAGGACTGAATCTGCTGAAAATAAATTTAAATGCCTAAATAATAAATTCAAAAAACTTGCTAGAAAAGAGAAGAAAAAATATTACCATGAAAGATTTGAAGATTGTGTTACTGATATCAGAAAGACTTGGTCGCTAATTAACTTAATTGTCAAGAAAAAAAAGTGTAAAAATGACGTGCCTTGTGTTTTTACAGATGCACAAAAATCCTATAATACTTTCTCTGAGATAGCCAATGGCTTTAATGACTTTTTTGTTGATGTTGGGCCAAGACTTTCTGAATCAATACCTCAATCTTCTAAATCTTTCAGGGATTTCTTGGGGGATCAATATGATGAAGAATTTAACTTTCAGGAAGTAAACTCTTTTATTATCAATATAACTTTGTCCAAATTAAAATCAAAATCAAGTGTAGGTAATGATAATATCTCTATGAAACTTTTAAAAGAAATAATGCCAATAATTGTAAAGCCTATCATTCACCTGTTTATGACGGACTGAATAAGCCCCAATCAGAATACAGTGCCTGTGTGTTTCTTGACCTTAAAAAGGCATTTGACACGTGTGATATACCAATTTTACTATCCAAACTAAAACACTATGGTTTTAAAGGTGTATCTGCAAAATGGTTTGAAAATTATCTAACTAATAGAAAACAGTATGTTGAAATAAATGGTGTAAAGTCCAAAGAAAAAGTATTAACCCATGGAGTACCACAGGGCTCTGTCATTGGACCAATTTTGTTCTTGTTGTATATAAACGACCTTCCAAATTCAACAACCTTATTTTGTAGCCTTTTTGCAGATGACACAATATTTTGTAAAACCTCAAGTAATTTAGAAACCATAAAAACATCATTAAATGAAGAATTAGATAAGGCATCAGTATGGTTTAGGGCAAATAAACTTTCTTTAAATGTATCTAAAACAAAATACATGGTCTTCAGACTTAGCAGTATGCAACCTGTCAATAATAACTTTAGAATCTTCATTAATGGGGAGGAAGTTGAGAGAATCAGCAATGAAAATGAAACAAAGTCTTTTAAATTTGTTGGGGTACATCTTGATGAATTTCTCAATTGGAATGAGCATACAAAAATGGTAAAAAACAAAGTTTCTAGTTTTCTATATGCATTAAATCAAATAAAAAATGTTCTCCCATCAAAAACTTTGAAAACGATTTATTCCTCAATGATTTTGCCTCACTTAAATTATTCTAATATCACATGGGGTCTCTCTAAAAGTAAAGATATTGATCAAATAAGAAAACACCAAAAAAGGGCAATAAGGATTATTGTAGGTGCTAATTATAATGCACACACTGAAATTTTGTTTGGACAATCTAAAATCTTAAAATTTGATGATTTGGTAAATTTAAACATTTTAAATTTTATAAGTAAATTTTTTCATAAGAAACTCCCAGAAAGCTTTGATAACATGTTTAAAAGTTCTTTCTTCTCAGAGATCAAAAAAGTTACTGATAAGTATACCTAAAACAAAACATCTTGAATATTTTCCAGCAGTGTCATTTCCAAAACTTTGGAATAACTTGAGAAATGAAATAAGGCTTTCAGACTCTGTAAAGAAATCATTGTCCATGATTAAAAAAGATTATCTTTTAAATTATAAATCATTTCATTGCAACAAAAGAAAATGCTTTTCCTGTAAGAAATAAAATCTGTACCAACTTCTGTAACTGTAAATACTTATTTAGTCAACCCACTTAATTATTGATCTATTAAATTCGTGTAAATATCTTTATATAATAAATAATTTTTGTAATTTCTGGCTATAAATAAAATGATAAATGAAATCAATTAAAGGGGTAAATTTACGGCCTACTCCAAGGCTTAATTACTCCTTGCTATGCAATTTTTAAAATATGATTTTATATGTATATTTAATAATTTAAATGTATTGCATTAGTTAATAAATTCTATTCTATTCTATTAATGTGAAGCTCTTAAATCAGAAGGAAGGACAAACGAAAATTAACATGTTTAACCCTTTACAGTCGGGCCCCTTGCCGCACCTTAATCAGTCGGGGGGGGGGGGGGGCGTTCAACGCCCCCCCTTATTATCTCATTTCCTATTAGAGCTAGAGGGCTAATTTTTTTTGTGCAAGTCCCCTGTTTAATAATGAATTTAAGACCTCTTTTAAGTCTAAGTCAATTTTCGCTTCCTTCACCCTTTTATTTAACAACCTTTGTTATTAGGTCTTTTTTTACTTAAAAATTTCAAACGGCTGTAATTTTCTTATTTTTGAAGCTAGAAGAAAATTTTTTTTCCAGAAAATGTTTATCTTTATTTAATTTTTACATTTGAAATATCAAAATAAAAATTTTAGCGGCCGCAGTTGTACTTGGCAGCTGCCAGCTGCCAGCCGCCGCAGTCGGCGGGAAAACGGCGGCGGATCTTGCATTTAGCAATCTAATTGCATTATGAAATTAATTGATGTGACTCGTAAGAAATCAAAACCCTTCGAATTAAAGTGAAAGTTTTTGCATGGATAAGATATAAGACAATGAACGATAAATTAAAGTACATAAACAATAATGATTCACAAAATGACCCCTTCTGGAGATTAAAAATAGTGGTTGAAAGGTTTGAACACTCATCTTATTGAACCAACCAATCAAAATTAATAAAGTCCTTAAAATTGTCAAACCAGCTAATAGGAATTTAGGAAAATGTGATTATAAAACTTTGGGGACTCTTGTGATAAACAGCCCATTGTCCCCTCTCTCTATAAAGGTTTTTGACTAATTTAGGGGAAAGTGCACAATCGATATAGTCGCTTATTATCAAAATGTGGTATAAATGCGCTGATATATAATATTAGCGCTTAAAAAATAGTTTCCAATTTTTTTAATATCTGCAAGACTTACTTCACAACTGTGTAATTTATTTCTTTATTTAAAGTTAAATTAACTAACTTATTTCTATCTTTTAATTTAAACAAAATTTAAAAAAGGATATTTAACTTTAACAAAATTAATTTATCGGTTCATTAAAGTCTTTTAATATGCAAAAAATCTAACATGATAGTTAGAATGTTACATTTTTTTATAAAAAGAACCTCCTAGCGGAATATAATTAGACTACATTTTTCTTTTTAAATTGTTTCATGGCCCTCTTATCTTTATTGGATCTCATAAACGAATGCTCGACACCCGACACTAGTGCTGGAGGTCAACTGAAATAGAGTTGCCGATTGTGTACAGAGTTTCCTCATGCTATCTCAATATTTACTACTAACTAAAAAAGCTCCAAAAAACATTTGAAAAATAAAAATTTTCAATGTATTATGTATAAATCTTTTATTGGAAGTTTGAAGCTTTTTTAGCTAGTAGTAAATACTGAAATAGCATGAGGAAAATATGTACATAATCGGCAACTCAAATTCATTTGACCTTGCCAGAAACCCGACACCACATATTAAATTTTGTAGCTTTGTATCTAACTATCTTTCGCTCTCTCTCTTTTCCCTCTCTCTTTTTTTCTCTCTCTTTCTCACGATCTATTTATACATACACTAGCGGCTACGCCCCTAGAGGCCTCTAGGGGCACTTGAGGAGGAGAGAGTCGAATTTAATAATTAAATTTCTTATTTTAGATTTTTAAAAAAAGTAAAAAAAAAACATTTGGGGGGGGGACAAAATTTTTTTTTTTTGGGTGCCCCCCCCCTCATTTTTAATTTTAGTTAAAAAAAAATTAAACCCAAGAAAATAGTTATAAACCTTCCCGGGACCTATGAGAAGCTACCCTGTTAAGGAGAACCCGATCGGTTCAGCGGTTAGCGAGATCCTTCGGTACAGACACAAGACAGACAAACATCCTGTTACTTTAGTATAAGGATATAAATACTTTTCTGTTATCTATCTATCTATTTTATTTCAAACTATTATTTTTTGTCTATGTATATTTCACTGTCTCATGTCTAAATACTATCTGTCTATCATGGAACATTTAAGGGAAAACAAGGATGACAACATCCAAAAAAAATAGGAATATTTTCAAACGCAAAGTATTAAAAACTTATAAATCTATTTGCACAATTATAGAATAACAAAGATTTCAAAAATTGTTGAATTTTAAGAAAGTTAATTTAGATATAAATGTAAATTTTTATAGGAATCGTCATTTAAAAATTATAGAATTTTTCTATATGAAAAAAGGCTGGAAGTTAATGTACTTACCTTCTATAGAGTTGCTACGCCTCTTAGATAATACTAAATCATTACAGAAATCATCATTCTTGAAATCAAATTAAGATGGCTAATTCAGCTTAAAAGAAGGTTACTTCCTATAATATTATATAAATAGATAATATCTTCTTATGGGAATATTTTTCATTGTCCTGAGTTGGATTTAGCATATTTTTCACACACTTTAACTTTTCTCCTTCCCATATAGATTAGGGATGATGCAGCTAGAGTTAAATACAGAAGTGCTTTTCTTTTTTCCAGGTGGGAGGGAACATTTGGCTGTAATTATTACACAATTCCCCAATAATCATAAAAATGCTTTCTTATTTGTTGGCTTTACAACTTTTGGGACTTGAATTAATTGTGGTTGGTTCATTAACCCTTAACGGTCGGAGGGGGGGGGGGGGCGTTAAACGCCCCCCCCCCATACGGTTTTTTCTATCTCATTTTCTGTGTGTGAAAGATAAAGAGCCCAAACTGCTTGACTTTTTAAGTATGGGTTATGACACATAACTGAGAGTTGGAATTTTTTGATTATCTCCATCCTGGCGGGCACAGGATGCCATCAAACCTGGCAGGGTCATCCAGGTAAAGAGCAAAAATATTTTTTTGACTAAAACAAAGCATTTTATCATACCATAATACTAAAAAATCCTCAATGATGTAATGAAATACAGGTGTTCAAGTCACTTTCAGGTTCCAGATGCGATCCTGCAGGTCCTGATCCTGCAGGTCTCCAGAAATCTTTAAAAGGCTCCTGTGGCCGCAATTTTTGACTTAGAGACTTCAAATTTTAAACTTAAGCTTTTCTTACATGTCTACATAACGTATTAAAATTTCATGAAGATCCGCCGACGTTTTACCGCTGACCACTGACTGCGGCGGCTGGCAGCTGCCAAGTACAGCTGCGGCCGCTAAAATTAATATTTTGATATTTCTAATTTAAAATTTACATAAAGAAAAACATTTTCTGGAAAAAAAATTTTCTTCTAGCTTCAAAAATAAAAAAATTACAGCCGTTTGAAATTTTTAAGTAAAAAAAGACCTAAAAACAAAGGTTGTTAAATAAAAGGGTGAAGGAAGCGAAAATTGACTTAGACTTATAAAAGGTCGGAAATTCATTATCAAACAGGAGACTTGCACAAAAAAATTTAGGACTCTAGCTCTAATAGGAACTGAGATAATAAGTGGGGGCATTGAACGCCCCCCCCCCCCCCCCCCCGACCGATTAAGGTGCGGCAAGGGGCCCGACTGTAATTTACAAACACTAATTGTAATTTACAGAAGAGGTAATTTGGTGTAAAATCATTGGGAATTTACATCAATTTGTCGGACATTGTCTTATCCTTTTAAATCCCTGTTTTTTCCCCCAATGACGTGAAAAGCTGAAAATATTTAATGTGAGCAAATTTGTTCATTTTGTTTAAAGTTCTAAAAGTTCACAAACCTATTATTCAAATCAAAGAGAGAGAGGGGAGAATGAGCTTCTTATTATACTATACTATATAATAAAGGTTTCTTATTCATTGTCAATAATTTTGGAGACTTTAGTAAATTTTGATTCGTTGATTTATCAAGTTGAGTGTCAAGCGTTTCAACCAATAATTGTAATCTACACAAGGAGTAGTTTTATCGTCATTGTTGATGTACATCAATTAAATTGGCTATTGTCTTATCCCTTTAATAATACACTTTTCTTATAGAACGTCCGTCGGTCAATTGGTGACAATTTTATAAGCGAAGCCTTCTACAATTAGGGTCTGACAGTCCATATATGTTCAAAGTGGGGGTTTAAAAGGGGTGTTTACCCTCCTCAAACTTTGAAAACCCTATAAGTTTAAAATATTCAGTTTACCCCCCTTTAAAACCTTTCAAACTCCCTTCAAAATAAGAAAGCTTAGACGTCCTTTTGACCGTTTATCCCCAAGAAATAACTATTTAAGATAAAGTAGGTATTTTAGAATAATCCTATTATTTACAAATTTGCCATATGAGGTTTGAAGCAATTAAATACAAATTTATATTAAATACATGTTGATTTATTGGCTTTGTACAGGATTTAATCATTCTTTGAGTTTTATTTTATGTTGATTCTAAGGACAACAAGGTACAATGTTATAAATGTTATGAAGCAACTCTGCAATCAACATTTATGTATGATATTAACATATTCATCTGATTTTAGAGCAATTATTCATAGGAGAACAAAGTTCAATTTTATGAGCGAGGTATCTCTATAGTAAATTCGTTTTTCTGTATCCTGTATTTATACAATTTTGCAACAAATTAATATACAATTTTAACAATTTGGTTTGACATACAAACGAATTAATTGCTCTGCTTATTAAGTTCTGATGTTTTATGGATGGGGTCAGGGGCGTCCAAGCTTTTTATTTTGGGGGGGTTAAAATTTTTTTAAGGGGGGGGGGGGGTAATTCGGTTTTGGGGGGGTAATCGCCCCATTACCCCCCCCCCCCCCCCCTTGGACGTCTATGGATGGGGTCATGCTTTTTTTATATAAACTAGAATTTATAATGTACACTTCAATTTTGATAAACAATATACCCCTACCACAGATTAAAATCATTGGTGGGTGAGTTTATATTTCTAAAGTCCTAAAATTTGTTAAGTAAACCAAAAAGAAAACATTATTATAAAACTATAATAAACAGCCTATTGTCACTTCCCTCCCTGAGTTTTTCTATAATTATTGGGGATGTACATCACTTTATTGTCCATTGTATTATCCCTTTAGATCTCTGCTATTTATTGCAACTTATATATTAATATTTTTAAATCAAGGATCTAAAGGGATAAGACAATAGCTGATAAATTAATTTACATCAATTAAAGTCCCCAAAGTTATAAAGCCAACAAATAAGCAAACATTATTATAAAACTTTAGGAACTAGTGTAATAAACATCACAATGTCCCCTCTCTCCCTGGACTTATAAATACATATATTTGCAATGCAAATTTTTGCAACATATTTGCAATTTCTAATCCCCGCGAATATTGCTATCGCACGACAGTTTCACTAAGACTAAAGCACAAAATGAAACTTGAGTCAAAACATAACATTTTCTATCTTTCTATCTAGCTATCTATATCTAGATGTATATATTAAACAAGGATGACAATATTCATAATAGCTTAACTTTACATGTATAGCATCGTATTATAGGCAATTTTCCATAAATATTAAAATGAAAATCATAAAATTAATACAAGTTTTGTTAGCCCGTTCCTTCACCCCCTTTGTAGCTAGTAATCTTATGTAATTTTAATATCTGCAGAAAGCTGTTTTTAATACTATGCAAGATATATCTATTATTGTAGAAAATCTTTGTGTTTAATATATGGATAGATAGATAGTTTTTGCATAATATCTTGTATTTTTGTATTATGGAAATGTTGTAGACTATACATTTTTTGACCAATCAAAGAAAGAAGGATAAATTATGTTATAAACAACTTTCCACGGATATAAAATATACAATTAAAACAATCTTTATATTTGTAGATAAACTAGACATAATACGATGCTAGAAATAATTTTTTAGTGTGGCTGAGAAACTGTTCTAATCTAATATTAATCTGTTCGAGGGGATCTTATTTTATTAAGGAACTTATTAGATAATAGCGATTGCGCCCCTAGCATCTAGGAACTATGTCCTTGAAGGGTTGGGTAGAAAGCAAAAAATAAAAATAAAAATAAAAAATATATCCACGTATATCCTATATCTATTAATACAGAGCCCTTGATTCTTGTTTTAAGCAAGTTACACTTTAAGGCCAAGAGAGAGGGGACAATGCACTGTTTATTACACTAGTCTCCAAAGTTTTATTATAACGTTTCTAATTCGTTGGCTTAACAACCTTTGTAACTATAGTAAATTTAGATTCGTTGTTTTATCATGTTGAGTGTTCAAACATCATCATTGGGGATGTACATTAATTTATCAGCCATTGTCTTATCCCCATAGATACCTGGTTTTAGGCTAGGTTAACTCTATTAGATTATGTTTTTTAAATTTGTTTTCATATTTGTTGCCCTATATTGGAAAATGTGTTTTTCAAGCATTATTTTTGAAGATTGCAACAATATGCGTTCATGGAAAAAGGATCATAGCCGTGCAAGGGTGGTGGTAAAGAGGGCGTTTACACCCTCCCCCCCCCCCCCCTAAAACTTTGAAACCCCTATTTTGCAGAGAGAGAGAGGGGACAATGAGTTGGTTAATACACTAGTTCCCAAAGTTTTATAATTAGTTTTTAATTAATAATGAATTTGAAAGGCTCAAAAGGTCTTTTGTGCATTTTGATCATTTAATTCATTAGGTTGAGTGTTTAAACGTTTCAACCACTACTAGTAATCTGCAGAATGAATTTTGTGTATCATCATTGGGGATGTATATCAATTTATCGGCCATTGTCTTATCCCTTTAGATTCTGTAAATTTTTGTATTCTTATCCCTTATTCCTGTAAATGCGCTAGAAGCTTTTCCTCATATTTGCATCAAAATTACTTAATCCCATCTCTTAAACCTATTTTATTCATTGCCGTGGGGGGTATGGGATGTTGAGGTCGGGGGTCCAAAAGGAACAATGGCCGATAAATTGATATCTACATTCCTAATGATGATACACAAAATTGGTAGATTACAATTGGTAGTTTGGACAATCAACTAAATAAACCAACCAATCAAAATTAAATAAAAGTTCCCAAAGATGTTAAGCCACCTAACAAGAAAAAGTTACTATACGACTTTGGGAACTAATGTAATAAATAGCCCAATAATCCCTCCCTTTCTGATGAATATGTATGTCCATAAAGATCTTTAAAACGTCTGAATCATTAGCATTTGTTTAATTTGTTAAGGGGGGGGGGGGGAGAAGTACACCCCCACCCTCCCCAGAAAAAAAAGAGTAAAGCTTAAAAGTTGAAGGAAAAATGTAGTTGTGAAATATTTTATGAGAAACAAGGATGTCTACATCCCAGGGAGGGAGAGGACAATGGGCTGTTAATTAAACTAGTCCCCAAAGTTTTCATAAATGGTGGCTTAACAAATTTGGGGACGTTTATTGAGTTTTGATTGAAAGGTTCATTAAATTGAGTGTTTAAACGTTTTAACCACTAATTTTACGCTACAGAAAGGGTAATTTTGTAAAACATCATTGGAGATGTACAACAATTTATAGGCCATTATCATATCCCTTTAGATACCTAATGTATAGTATATTTAATAATTCCATATGTATAGTGCTCCCAATGATAGTAAACAAGATGTACCCCTTTTGTAATTTAGAATTATTTGTAGAAAAGTGTGTAAACTTGTTAAGTCCTAAAATTTTTTCAGGCAGACAAAAGAAGAATCTTATTATAAAACTTTGGGAACCACTATTATTTAAATGCTATTGTCCCCTCCCTCTCTGATTGATCAGTATACTGACCGTAAAAAAAACACTTGAAGAGTTGCTACGCTTCCCAAATGAATTGTGAAATATTTTATGATCCCACAATAGAATAAACGTCGTATTTTTCATGAGAAAAATGCATATTTTGACAGGGATCTAAAGGGGTAAGACAATGGCCGATAAATTGAAGTACATCCCCAATAATGATACACAAAATTACCCTTCTATTGGTTACTGTGTAGGTAAAATTTTTGAAAACTTAACTTAATGAACTAACCAATTAAAATTAATAAAAAGTCCCTGAATTAAACAAACGTCATTAAAATACTTTAAGGACTAGCTTAATAAACAGCCCATTGTCCCCTTCGTTCCTGCATATTTTGACATATCTATTTATCCATATTTTTCAATGTATCTTTATTTGCTTATCTATCGATCTATCCTTTTAATAACTATCTATACATATAACCTTCTATTTGCTATCTAGCTAACTTTCTGTTTGCTATCTTTTAAGTTCTATCCTTTTATATCCTATCTATCTATCCTTCTATTTCTTATCTGTATATCCTTTTATTTGCTATCTATCTATCAAAATATCACCTAAAAGATGTTTTTGCGATTAACTTCAGTTTTTCATATTTTTCAATATGCCCTAAAGTTCATTTCTGCTGTAAACAAACATGTTTGTCCCATGCAGGGAGGGGACATTGGGCTTTTTATTACACTAGTCCCAAAAATTTTATAATAACATTTTCTTTTTTTGTTGGCTTTAACAACTTTAGGGGCTTTTATTAAAATTTTACTGGTTTGTTCAGTATGCTGAATGCCTAAACATTTCAACTACTTATTGTAATAATCTATATAACGGGTAATTTTGAGTATTATCATTGGGGATGCACATCCACTTATCATACATTGTCTTTTCCTTGTTCCCTGTGCTTATCCTCAGGGATCTTAAGGGATAAGACATTGAACGATAATCCAAAGGTAATATATTTAAACAAAATTGTCCCTTTTATTAAGAAAAAATTATTTGTGGAAAAGCTTGGACACAAAATTTTAGATTTCTTATTTTAGATGCCAACGAATGGGATAATGTTTTTATAAATCTTTGGAAAACATTTCAAATTAGGGGATTGCGATTGTCTGTGCTCTAGGCACTTTGAGGTAAACTACACACAGTGTGTTCGAAGGTGCTTTGACTTTTGTGTCAGAACCTAAATTGGGACATAGTGCATTTCATTACCATAGGTTGGGTAACTTCATTTCACTTTTCAATAAAACTTAAAATGCAGTCGTTTTTGAGAAAATTATATTTAAAAATTTCAATTTTCATCCATTAGGAGTTACCGAATAATCATGACAAGAAAAGCAAAGATTAAATATTTAAAATTTTGAACAAGTTTGCTTTTATAAAGTTCTCCATAAAACCACTCCTGAAGTGAGTTGATTCATGGCCATTTTTATCAGTTGCTTTGCTAAGGTCACGGAAATTTAGCCTTAATAAATCATATATAGAGAGTTTTTATGACAGACTTTATGAAAGCAAAGTTGTTCAAAATTTTAAATAAATAATCTTTGCTTTTCTTGTCATGATTATGCGGTAACTCCTATTGAAAATTTGAACTTTAAATTTTCAAATCTAATTTTCTTAAAAACGGCTGCATTTTAGATTTTATTGAAAATTGATATGAAGTTACCTAACCCAGGGTAACGAAATGCAATATGTTACAATTTAGGTTCAGACACAAAATTCAAAGCACTTTCATACAAAGCACCATTTTAAGAATCATGAATGTTTTAACTTTTATCCTTATTAAAGGACAAGCTTTTATATAATTAGGGTTGGCCCGTCAATGGTTAATTTAGACATGTTAGAGTTGTCCTAGCAATTTCATACTTAACATAATGTTTCCTATGACAGCAACGCAACTTTCCATAAGAAAGCAAAGCGTTATCGAAAGTCCGTACGTCCATTTAAAACATGTCTTATTTAATTATTGTATGTATCTGATTTATTCAATAATTTTGTTTAACTTACAAATTAATGTTCTGCTTTTTAAGTTCTGACACTCTACAATTGTTAATGTACGTTTGTCATTCTTACTGATTTTAAAGCTCCACTTTTTTTTGGATGTTGTCATCCTTGTTTTTATATTCAAATTAGCAAAATTTAAAATTTAAAGTCATAAAGAAGAATATTAGATGACCTAATCATCCTTAGGGGCAATATTGAAAAAATTAAAATATTTGACATTTAATTCTTTTAGCTTTTCCTGATATTTTAGGTAGGGTTGGGCCGGCATTTACCGGATATCCGGCTGATTTCTAATGCCAGATATCCGGTTCCGGCCGGATATCTGGCTAACGTCCGATATCCGGCAAATTCCTGGATATCCGGCCGGATAACCGGATATCCGGAATAAAAAATCAGCCAGATATCCTGTAACCGGATAGTTTTAATATCCGGTATCCGGCCGGATATTGAAAATGTCCAGATATCCGGCTGGATAACCGGCCAAACCGGATATCCGGCCCAACCCTAATCTTAGGGGATAAGTCAATGGGAGGTTAATTTATATCAATTGCAAATGAAACTTCTGTAGATTAAGATTAATGGTTGAAAAGTTTGAAACCAAGTTTTTGAACCAACAAATAAATTAGATGACCTAAACATCATTAGGGGCAATATTGAAAAGAAAAAAAAATATTTGGGAAATTTCGATATTTTTCCAATTTTACTGATACATAGTAATCCTAACAATATAAAGTGTGATAAAACATTAATTCTTATAATAAAGTAACATGATGTTTGTCTGCCAGTATGTATGTCTGTCTATCTATACCCAAGGATATCCGCTGAACCTATATGGTTCTCCTTTACAGGATAGCTAGCTTCTCATATGGCCTTTGGTAAAGTGCCACTGCCCTCCTAAGAGAAATCGCCCCTAAAAAATAATTCAACCATCCCCACCCCCTAAAAAAATTCCCCCCCTCCCCACCCTACAAAAAATATTTTGTTACCGTTTCTGTTTGAATTTGATAAACTATAAATAATTGGGTTATCAAATGCAACTCCCCCGCCTTCTTATCTGCCCCTGGAGGCCTCTAGGGGCGTAGCCGCTAGTTATGATTAATGCAAAAGAATTGACTGAAAACTCGACAGACGAAAGGATAGATGGAAAATATTAACTAATCTAAATTATGAAAATTATCAGCTTATTTTTTTTATGAAACTATCATTAAATTTAAACTTAACATGAGAAATATGATGATTAATATAAGTACATCTTTTCTTATCTCTTTAGATCTCCTACTTTAACCAGATAGAAAATAGTATTTTTTTTTGGTGTTTTCAATCTAATATAATATTTTAAGTTAATAGTCCTATCCGTTCTTCCCTAATTTTCAAGTCCCCAAATTTATTAAGCAAACAAATTAAAAAAAAACATTATTTTAAAACTTTGGAGACAAGTGTAATAAACAGCCAAATGTCCCCTCTCTCCCTGATATAACATTAATCTTACAGTGTCAAACACACGTTTTGCTATACATCAAGTTTGTCAAAATATGCAGCACATATTATAGGAAATATTTTTAATATATTTTATCTTTTAATGTAAAGTAGTTGGAGGTTTGTTTGTCTGAAGCTAAAGATCTCTGAAAAATAATGATCCAATAGATCTATAATATATGTATATACAGATAATTACCTGTCCCCCCTTCCCAATGACCTAAAAGTTTGCAGACACGATAGGTTCAGCAGTAAGTGAGATCCTTCAATGCACACAGGCAGAAAAATAAAATTAATTAATTGCCTAAAACACAATCTTTTGACCTATGTGAAACTTCCCTATAAAGGAGAACTCAATCAGTTCAGTTGAAATCTTAAGCTTCAGACAAAAAGAACAGAACAGAATTCAAATTATTACAAAGAAGATAAAGTATAGAATAGAATCCAGGTAGAAGATTCTGCCTGGCTAGCCTGAATTTAAATTGGAACATTTGAAGGACCAAATTGGCTATAAGGCTGTTAGTAAATCACATGATTTAAGTTATTATTCAGAAAAAATATTCAAAATAAATTCCTTTTGCAATAATTTACTAAAAGCCTTGTAGCCAAGCTTCCACCTTTCTCTTCCCTATTCACAATGCATTAAAATCGAATTTTATGTGCAAAGCCTTAAAAAATTTAATTATGTCAGAAAATTTACAAAAAATATTGGTCTCGGTATTTATATTATAAAACTAGGTTGCGCTCTTATGTATGTTTTTAAACAGCTGATTTATACATGATAGCAACTACATCCATACATTAACTTGTGGTAGGGGGGGGGGGAGGGGGGAAGAAGGGGCTGTACCCATTTAGCTGGCCTTTGAAAGTTACAAATGTGGTCAATCGTACTTATTAAAATTAAAACAATATGATGTTAAGTAACTTTACATCTTTGTCTAAACCGACCAAGCAGTTAATGATGTCTCACTTCAATAAGAGGTGTGAATTAGAGATGTCAGTCTCAATCAGATACTTATACTTAAAGGATAAGAATTATCTTTTGAATACATAGACTTTTTCTTAATTGTTCTAATTTCAAGCGTGTTACACTACAATACATAATTTTAAATTATGAAGATCAATTAACATTTTAACAACATATACTAGATTTTGATATAAATTAAATTTTGTCCAACTAGTCATTGTGATTTGTACTTTAGCATTATTGTCTTTACTGCGCAAGTCAAAGATTCCTTCAAATTTCCCAGAAATTTTTAGGGTTTTCACTTCTATTCCTCCTTATTCTATGAATTATTATCTATATATACATCTATCTATCTATCCCTTCATCTATCTATCCATCTAACTATCTATCTCACACTATATATATATATAAAACATATTAAACACTTTGTTTAAGTCTCAGTGCACTTGTTGTAACTGATTCCTAACAATTTTCTCTCACAAAAGCATTGCTGTCATTGTTCAACAAAAAATTGTTGAGAAAGATTTGACAAGATATATTTACATTTAGGGGGCAAGTGTTGCAAACAATCAATTTGATACTTAGTAGCACAACTTTAGTTTTTTACAAGCCCAAGTTCATGAATGTACAAATCTTTTATTTGAACTAAAGTTGATTTATAAATCTAAAAAAAAACAATTTTAGGTGAGATTTGACAAGATATGATATGGGTGGCAAGTGTTCTAAGCGATCACTTTGATATTTAACCCATTAGTGCCGAACCGGGCATTAAAACCCGGTTCCAAAAAATGGAAAAAAAAACGGTTTCCGGCTTCATAATTGCATCATTCTCAGTAGAAATCCCCCCTCTACTACCCTGGAGCAGGCAGTTTAGCTTACTTCCGTTTTCCGGTATAGCTCAACAAAATTTGAAAATCATGAAAATTCAAAATACCCCTTCTAATTTTTTTGTTTTTATAGTAAAGTCGCTAATTTTTTCGTGAAATCTAATGTTTATTGACAAGTACATCTATTTGTGAATTTGATTTATTCAAATTATTATTTTTTATATGATTTTTATCGTTTTTTACGCCCTATTATGACCCGGTTTGGCTTGGCCATAAATACCCGACAGTTTTAAAACCCGGCTCGGTTTCGGTTTTTATTACCTGGTTTTAACTTTTCAACCAATAAAAATAACAGTTTACGTCATTAGTAAGGATTTGAGCCACCCTAATAACCCTAGTAATCTCCATAGGTGTCACCCAATAGTTTTATTCTCGTTTTCTGATATGTAACACCCAAATTTTATATGTTCTTTTTTTGTAGTGTGTGTCTTTTAAAACTTTGAGCAATGGTTTTTTTTACCCGAAAACGGCAACACCTATAGCCGAAACACTAAATTTGAAATAAATCGCTTCGTATTATACTTGTAGCTCTATAGATTACATGAGGTTGTGTAGTTTTCAATTTATGATCGTATCAAAGTTCTAAAAAGTGTTCATCTCACTTTTGGCGTTCAAAAATTACATTTTTCGATTTTTGGTCGAAATAACCGAGTTTTTACAGCAAAACCGGGTTTTAACGCCGGCGGAAACCACCCAAAACGGGTAATAATGCCTAGTTGGTATTTATGGTCGAGCCAAACCGGGTTTTTTTGCAACTTTCCTGTGCACGCCACTAGAGCAAAACAAAAAAATACGAATTCCGTTTTGACCATTATAAAGCTTCCCTGAAACTTTCTGCTCGATCGGCCCATAAAAGTGGCGCTCGGCACTAATGGGTTAATAGCCCAACTCTTCATCTAAGATATACAAATAGTTTCTTTACAAGCCCAAGTAATCATTTGTGAAAAATCTTTTATTGATAGGAAAATTAATTCAAATACTGTAAAATAAGCAAATTTTGGTAAAATTTGACAAGATAGATTTACATTTAGTGTTGCAAGCAATCAATTTGATATATCACAACTTTTTAAATCTAAGATACAAAAGTAGTTATTTTACTAGATCAAGTAAAAAAACTTAAAAAAAAACAATTTTAGGTGAAATTTGACAAGATATACTTACACTTATATCATATGTTGCAAACGATCAAATTTATATTTAATTGCTCAATTACACTATTTCAAAGCAGGGACATTCCAGCTTTTTTTTGGGTAGTATGAGGGGTTTCAAAGGTTTGAAGGAGGTAATCTAGTGTATTTATAAAATTTGCTAGCTGGTTAAATATTTGAGGGGGGAAATTTGATGTATTCTTTAATTTTGAGGGGGGTAAGTATCTTTATCTTCTTTGAGCTGTGTAAATATTTCCAACACTATTTGCTGACTGATATTCAAAAATCCAATTGAAAGTTGGCACAGGTTCTCCACCCCATAAACATATGTACAGTTATTTAGCTCATGTTCCCTCTATCATTTTTCTTAATTAGGAAAAATTAAAACAAATATATAATTGTGATCCAGTACTACAATTGAGTTTAAAGATAACCCTTGAAAAGAGAAACAAATATTATTAGTAGCAACATTAGCTTAGGAATTTATCTATTTATGCATATCTATTAATACATCTAATCTATCTATTCATCTATTTATCTATCAATCTATTCATATTGAAAAGAGAAACAAATATTATTAGTGGCAAGAAAAGAATATTAGATTTAGACATATCCAGCTATCTATTTTGCTATCTATCTATCTAGCTATTAAATTTAGACATCTATTATGCAATAGTAATTAAAATCTTAAAACAAAATAAATTTAATTTTATTTGTATTTCTTTTTGCATAAATTGACTTTAAGCTGTATATACAATACATTATATATATGCAATAGTTTCAAAATCATAACTAAAACGTTTTCCTATAGAAAAAGTAGTAAGTTTTTTTTTCTGAAGCTTGAGATTTCCAAAACTACAGAACTTTAAGTTTAGATTTAAGTTTTAGGATGGTTTTAGGCTATTTACTTTCATTTTCTTATCCTTATCTTTTAGAAAACAGAGACCCTATATTTAGGGGCACAGCCGCTAGTACAGTAAATACCAGAAAGGGAGGGGACATAAGACTGTAAATTATACCTGTACCCAATATTTTAGTTAGCTTCAAACATTTTGGGACTTTTTTTGATTGGTTAGTGACCAACTTTTATTATATCTACAGATTTTGTTTTTTATCATGGGGGTGTAAATAATTTCATTGTTCATTGTCTTATCCCTTTAGATCCATGGTAAGTCTTATATAAGTGATATAGACAGACTTACATAAGTTAATGATAGAGTAGACTTAATATTCAATTCAAAATGCAAACAGATTTTTAAGTATTTATTATATTGGATTAAATGCAGTTTTTGAGTAAATAAGATTATATATTGATACTATATTTAGAAATGATTAAATATGTTAATAAGTCAAAACTACTGATTATTCAAAGCTGGAAAGTTCTGAAGTAGCAGGATGTCTGTCTGTATATCAGGACACCAAGCAACAGGATGACTGTCTGTTTAATTAATACAATGTATTAATTAACTATGCACTTTGAAGGGGTAGAATATCTGCCTATGCAAACTATCTAAAGTAGTAGGATGTCTGTGAATAGCTGTATTGGTCTTAATAAAGACTCGAACCCAAACCAGATAATGTTCTGTGTTAGGACTCTCAATATCAACTGACTTAAATATATTTTCTCTTTATTCTTTCTGAGAGCAATTAAAGAGTAATTAAGAGTAACAACTAACATATGTCTGCAAACTTAAATATATGACATCACAACATAAATATATGACATTTACCCCCTTCTGAAACCATCCAGCTAAGCATGGTTTCACCATCCATCAGGCTGATCCAATAAACTGGGATCAATGTCTTCACTGGGTGAACCTACATCGAAATTAACCCCGGCCTCCAGTCCTTCCTCTCCTTCACCCACTGGAGGAGGAGTGTTCAGCGCTCCTCCACCAACCTCAGCCGAGACACCCACTGTTGCCGCCATGACAGCATTACTCGCTGCAGCAGTTACGGGCCCTCCTACAGCAACCATCACAGCATCATTTACCGCTGAGGCGGTATCATTCGCAACAGCCACCTCTGCAGCAACCGCTGGCCCATCTGCCGGCATTGCCACCTCCATATCAACACCACCAGTGACCTGAACACCTCCCGAAACCAACATCACCCCGTTGTTAGCCCCAGCACCGCCAGAAGTTCCAGCCTGTTGCAACTGCCAATATGCCGCCGCCGGTAAGTCATTGTTTATTCTGCGCCGGATCTCGCTAAGCTCACTAAAAATATTGGACAGGTGCCTTTGCACTTCAGCCTCTTTTTGCGCCATCTCAGAAATAGCCTCTTGAACCTTAGTTCCCTGCCCTGCCAAAACACTTTCCACCTGTTGGCCCACCTGCTGTCCCAACTTGGTTGAACTACTTTCCCAATTATCAGTCATTGCTGTCTGTACACTTTGTACCATATAAGAAGTCTTTTGCTGTGCAGTAGTAGCCACCATTTGCTGCATCTCTGTATCTACCTTCCTTATACAGTCCATTAGATCCCTCTTATGCGTGGCCAACATATCTTTAATCCGATTATGACTGTCCGTCTGCCAAAGCTTCTGTGCAGTGTTCAAACTTTTGACTGATTCTCTTACAGCTTCACGAATTTTTTCCTCAATCATAGGCTTTAGAGTCACAGCAACAGAATTACTGATTCTACCTATATCTTCATCACTGAGCGGCGCCAAGCCACGTTTGTCATTCTTGCGCTCAGCTTTATTTCTCTCAACCTCAGCACGTAAATCTGGTAACTCCCTCTTTTGTTTAGGCCCAAGAGAATCTGCCCCAGCAGGCCGCTTGACCACGCCCCTTCTGGAAGTACCTTCCCCAGCATCATTATAAGCCTTGCTGGCTCCCCTTCTGGAAGTACCTTCCCCAGCATCATCATAAGCCTTGCTGGCTCCCTTAGTCCTGACCGACCCAGCAGCCTGATTTGGCACAAACTTACCAAACCTGCGCCGTCCCTCACCAGAACCAGTATCTGCCACCTTTCCAGGCTTGTCCGTTGGAGGCTCAGTCCAACTGTCTAGCTCCGAACCACTCTGTTCACTAGGCAGACGATCCCTGGAATCAAGCTCAACCTCAAGGCTCACGTTGCCAACATCTTCATACCCAGGCTCATACCTGGGCGATTCTACATCATACTGCCTCCTATCATCTCTTCTATACACAACATGCCGCCGATTAGCTCTACCAGCATCCAACATCTCAACAGACGGTTCACGCTCCTCCCACCGACCAGACGCCCGCTGATACCGCCTTTCGTTTCCATCTCCATTTCCTGATAATAATCAATAATTAAATATTAACATTTTAATATTTTAATATTTTAACATTTTTCATATATAAGACGACATTCAAAACGAAATACTTTACATAAATTATATTTATCAGGGATGCCAAATTTTAATTACTGTTTTCCCGATAACGCGAAAATTTAACGCAGTTACACAGTCTGCCTAAACAACCAACACACAGCAATCCAACAACCACCCCCGCAGCTCCCATCACAGCCATAACAAAATGCTGCCAACTATTAGTCAACCAATCAACCGAGGTATTATACAAATGTACAAACCAATCTTCTGTCACCTCTACAACAAAAGCATTTGAATTAGCAGCCAATTCCGAAAGTTTAGCCTCTTCCACAGACTCCAACACCTGTCCTTTCTCTCCCTTATCCAACAGATGCTCAAAATTCAATGGTACCTCCAACCAACTATCCTCCAGCCGTTTAGTCTGAACCAGCTGCATTCCTGCCCCCTTGTTGCCTAGATATAATCCAGGTTTAACTCTCACAAATACTGGATTTTTCCTACACTCGACAACCATCAACAAGGAAACATTTTTAACTAATCTTGTGAACGGTTCTACAGCAACAATTCTATCATCCATCAACAAAGAAAATGACCAAGATAACACGGCAAATTTGCTCCTAAAGTCACATTCAACCATCTTTTTTTACATACAGACACAAGTTCCATCTCCCCTAGATGTTGTACCAACAAATTTCCGACTTGTTTGATGTTGGAATGAAACAAATTATTCTCCCAACACCCCTGTTCTGCCTGCAAAATCCTTTCCACCTGATGATATGAAGAAGTTAGCTGTAATAATAAAGCACCATCCTCCTCCTTTCTTCGCATCCAAGGAAAAAAATTCTTTTTAGCAGTTGTAATCCACAAAAATACATCAGGAACGTTGGTATGAAAATAATGCAAATCAGTCAGAAAATCAGAAAACTCCACTTTTTTCCCCAGTTTCAATCCCAACGAAAACTGTGGAGAAATCGCCAACCAACTTTGGCCACCCTGATTATTAGCATCATCCGCCATATTAGAAAATGTAAACAAAGTTAAATTTACAATTTCAACAGTCCGAAAATAACTAAAATGACGTCTATCTTCCTGTGATTTATTGTGAACTATCACTCGATCAAGCCCAAGCCGCAGATCAGACTCCAGACAATGTGCACCAATGAACTGATCCTCAAGAAAACAACTGTTATCAGGTAACATTGAAATTTGTATATTTTTCAAATAACTTGTAATCTGAACTTCTTGAAAAGTATTAGGCACAAAGGTATTATTTAAATAAATACCATCCCCTCTGCACTGAGGGTCAATCCCATACGTCATCATATCATCATACAGAATGGTACCATTTATGAAATAAGTCATTGACCGGTCATAAAACGCTACAGGCAACCGTCGTCCATCTATGTCTAACACCCTCTGTTCCTCCATCCTTTTACAATCTTCACTAGAAATTAACTCATCACTACTAACAACAGCTGGTGCCCCTAAATGTATGTGGCTATATTTGCCACAATACCAGGTGTGAACCGTTCTGTCGACGTGACATTGTACCGCGGGCAAAAATCTCACTCCCACTTTTTTTAACAGATGACCGCTGATTGTTCCATTAAACTCATGCTGACCAAATACTGTACATTCTGAAGCCCTCAACTCAGGACCGTCGCCAACACACTCCTTTACTAGCACAGGTATCACATCAGCCCCACAGGGTATCAAACACAATCCCCAAATTAAAAAATATTTACCTGATTTAAATTTATTATTATGACCAGACATTATTAGCTGATAACTGTTCACCAATTCACCCGCAAATATCAACTGATTTAGCCTTTCATTGCAGGACAACTTTCTACCTACTAGCTTTGTCAGCACATATTTGTTATTAAAATAATCAAATAACAATTCATGAACTCTTATTATAATATATTTTTTAAATATTTATATGTATTTATATAATATTTTTTTTTTTTTTTTCAAAAATAATTATTATCAGCTCTCCTTTCCCTACTTTCTCCGTCCTCGAGTTCCTATCTGAACATGTACCACAGGACCCCCTACCTGAGATCTTAACCTCCTCCCAGTGTCCCATAAATATTTCGCCACCCGTGATCCACTTTTCTTAATTGTAACTAATCTTTCAGGTGAAGATTGCGGCGGCGCCGTAGTCAAAAACGACTGTTCCGATGAAAGCTCAACCTCGTCAAAATTACCCTCAACTACAGGAGCAGGCACCACAGATTCATCTGTCACTCCCACCTCTACTCCTTCCCCTACAGGTATAATTTCTCTATTAACGTTCCACTCATTTCCATCCCCTGAAACTCTGTCATTATTAACCTCAACCTCACTCTCCTTCTCCTGAATCTCGTCACTCTGTCTTTCCTCTGCCAATTCAAAACCATCATTTTCAGATGACAAATACACAACATCTTCACTCTCTCTCTCCTCTACAGTTTCTCTCTCTACAGGCATATTGTCAACCTCCAAAAATATCTCATCGGACGGACAAATTTCAGGTAAAGGAAAAACGTTAAAATTAACCTCCTCCCCTAAAACTTCCGTTCGAGCATGAATTTTTCGAATTTTATCCCTAGCCACAACCTGATTTTTCTTGATGGGATTATTCCCAAAAGGTGCCAACTCATACAATGCATCCGAAAATTTCTTAACTACAATAAAAGGCCCTCCATAAAAAGACTGTAATTTCTTGGACACGTCAGTCTTCACAATATTAAAGAAAGCATAACAAACATCTGTCACTCTCAATGCTTCCCTCTGTACTCTGTGTTTATTTTGAACCTCTAAATATAACTTAGATTTTGTAGAAATTCTCTTAATTACATCCTCCATATTTTTCAGAAATTCCAAATACGACCGCGAGGATGAAGATTCAACAGACGGGACTGGCGATAGAAAATCGAGGGGAATACGTGGCTGCTGACCGAAAAAATGGAGAATATCCAGTTCTAGTACTCTTGGAGCAATTAATCACTAACGTAGCCAAAGGTAATTTTTTAGCCCAGTCCTTTGTTCCATGATTTTCATCTACTTTCAAAGCAGCATACAAACTCTGATTTTGCCTCTCTACAGGATTCGAATTTGGATTCCTGGGGGGAATTAGGACAGTATCCACCCCCAATCCTTTCATCACACCTTTAAACACACTGCTTGTAAAATTTGTACCTCTATCCGATCTCTAAGCCCTAAATAAACCATAGGTAGGTACAAAATTTTCCAATATAGCCTTTACAGTTGTTTCAGTTTTAGCATCAACCAACGGACATGTAAAAACATATCTAGAAAATAAACAAACCATGATTAAGACAAATTTAACCGTCTGTCCCTGATGATAACATGGAGTCCAAGGACCAACTAGATCCACTGACATATTAGCAAAAACTTCACTACTTTGAACAGAATGAGTTATAGGTGAAACATGTTTAGGATTACTTCCAGCCTTTTTCAAACATGTAATACAATTTCGTATTCTCGATTCCACAAACTTATTCACGCCAGGCATAAAAAATCTCTCATTTATTTTACGTATTGTCTCCTGCACCCCTCTATGTCCAGAACCATATCCACCATGAGCTGAATCAAATATATCATTGTATAAAGAAAGAGGCACTACAGGCCTCTCGACAAAACCCCCTTCGGCCAAAGGCTGTCTGAAAATTACAACCCCCTCTAGCACATACATATGGCCAATAAGATTGTACAATAGTTCTTTTCTGCCCGATAACTCCGCCCTCTCATAAGACGACAACTGTCTCCTTTCCAATATCCATAACCTTATTTCATTTAGGATCTCGTCCTGCTGAAGACTACTTTGCCAGACAAACTCAACATCCACCTCATCCTCTGCAGAATGTACCTGCATAATGGAATAGATTTGATCCAGAAATGGTGAATCATCCAGGTAAGGATCCAAAATTTTATTATCCGTCTCTCTACACTCCTGACAATCCTTCAGTCGATGATCCTTACAATCTAACTCAGTTCTCGACAAATAATCTACATTCACATGCTTAGTCCCCTGTCGATGGATAACTGTAAAGTCAAAACTTTGCAAGAAAGTTATCCATCGATAGGTGACACCGTTTATTGATCCTTTAGCCCAACGTTTATAATGCACTAGTGAAATACTGTCTGTCCGAACCAAAAATTCACAAAACCTACAAAAGTGTAAAAAATTCTTTAATGCATATACTAATGCACCTAATTCTCCTTTATAGGAAGGATAATTTTGTTCTGCAGCATTACACTTTTTACTACAGACACCAAACACTCTCTCTACACCATCCTGTTCTTGTGAAATAATCCCTGCAAAATACTGAGAACTATAATCTACATCCACGATAAAAAGATTAGGATTATCCCATTGAGGATAGCCTTTACACATCTCAGTCTTGAACATTTCCATAAATTCAGTCCATACTCTGTCCAATTCTTCTGTCCACTTTATTATAGTGTCATTCCTGTGACTATCCAACATGCATGACCTCTTGGCATAATCAGCAAAATATCCTCTGTAATAATTAGTAAATCCCAAAAACTTCTGCAACTCCTTTCCTGTTCTAGGCTTGCCCCAATCCTTAATCCGTTCCAAATATGCAGGATTTATTTTCAATCCATCGGCACTAATAACATGCCCCAAATAATGGCATTCTCTAGTCAATAAATCACACTTATCTAAATTCAATTTCAGGTTGACCTGCCTAAGAACTTGAAACAGTGCCTGCAGATGCTCTACATGTTCCTCTGGACTTGATGAAAACACGATCAGATCGTCCAAGTAACTGATACAGAATCCATACATACCTGGCAGGATAGACAGCACCTTATCCATCAGAGCACAGAACAGGCTGGGTGCATTACACAACCCAAATGGCAACCTGTTAAACAAATACATCCTGTTTGCTGCACTAAAAGCTGTCAACGGTTTAGAGTCTTCATCCATAGTCATCGAATGGTAGGCAGCTGTCAAATCAAGAGTACTGAACACCTTGCCAGAACCCAGCTTCGTCAGATTATCAGAAATCAGTGGCAGCGGCCACGCCACCCGCTTAGTCACGTTGTTCAAATTGCGGAAGTCGATGACAAACCTCAACTTAGCCTCTGCTCCAGGTGCAGCCTTCTTTTTCACAGCAAAAATAGGACCAGACCAATCCGAGAAACCCTCCTCAATAATGCCGGCGTCCAGCCATTTGGTTAACTGTTCTTTCAACTTAGCATCGTACTCTGGATTCAATGGAATATTTCTGGCCTTCACAGGTTTAGCTCCAGGTAACAATTCTATATTATATGTCATTAATCGACAATCACCAATATCTGAATCATTCATTGAACAGATATCAAAATTTTCCAAACAAATTTTAATAATCCTAGGTTTCAATTCTGGATTTTCCTTAATCATCTGGTTTTCATCTAACTTCAATTTTTGAATAATAAACTGTACCCGTTCATGCATTTTTTGCCCCGACAACTTTTCTGGCTTATCCAACTCATTAATTGTTTTATTACAGGTGACATCTTGATTATCCATGATGAAACAATGCCCCATCTTCACATTTCTCAACAAGGTAATAGGTTTTATTGACGCATTAACTACATTAACCACGCAGGACCCATCTTTCCGTGGCTGATACACCCCCTCAATAATCATAATCCCATTGCCACTTGTCATCTTAGAAGAATTAGGGGACACGTACCAAAGCCCATCATTCTTTAATCCAGTCACATGCACCACAGCTGTAGATCCTCCAGGATAAAAAATAGTTTTATCCAGCAACTTCACATTATACTTCGTTGAATATAACTCTCCAAACCCACCCCCCTCCTTTATCCCTGGCAAGGTAGGTTTAGATGGAATTTCAGAATTCATTCGTCCGGACAAAATAGGAATTTTCTGTATCTCCGCCACCACCTGTTTCTGTAAACAGGAATTAATAGGAACAGATTCCCCACAGAATTCAAACTTATCCTCATCCAAACAAATATTAATTTTATTCTTTTTCAGGAAATCAGATCCAAGATTTACCAACCTACTCGTCACCTCAGGTACATAAAATATCTCCGTAAACACAGCTTGAGTTCCAGCAAATCTAAATTTCAACTCAACATATCCAATAATATTAACTTTCTTTAAATCTACTGAATACGCTGATAATTTAGCAGGACAAAACTCAATTCCATGTTTGTCAAGAATCTCTCTAGATATCAAAGAATTAAAATTATTTCCTGTATCAATAATTCCTAACTCCTTCACCGGAATATCAGCCCCTGGCACAAAAAATTCTAAATCCGCACAAATAGGCATTTTCGTTATCTTCAAAAACTTCACAATCTCTTGAAAACACTAGTCATTACAATTAATTAATATATCCATGTTAATTAATTTTAAATTTTAGATATACATCATTCCACTACACAGCAGTCAGCCCTCCATCCGTCACCAGCCGCCAACATACTGTTCGATTTATGAAATCCTGTACATCTTCCAGACTACCAGCATCACACAGCTACACACCAAGCCTTTTCTCATACAAGTAAGTACCTCTCAAAGTATTAACATTTACTTCAACTTTGCATAGGTACCTATCAAATATAATATATAGTAAATATATATATAAATAGATATATATATTGTTTTCATTAACACGATCACACCTTGACTGAAGAATAAGCAAGACAGTAATACTTTATAAAGTTGAGAGCAATTATCTGAATACAAAACAGCAAAATTAACTATTTACACATAGCAAACCCAGAAAAAATCAATTACAGTACTATAGCCTATATAATGAATACGAATAAAAGAACGATCTATAAATTTCATTTCATGAAATTTATATATCGAATCGATCATATCCATTACATAGGATATTGCTGAAAATTGTTCCTGGCTATGTCAGCAATCATAGCCTCATACTGTTTCTCATCTCTGCTCTTTTCAGAATCCACAACAGGCCCCACCTGATTGACTGTCTTCTTCAGAAACTGCTCAGGTATTACCCTATTATTAGGTACTCCAGGACCCTCTTTCTTTTCGCTACCGGCTGAGAAAAACCTAGCTTTGGTCTTTCCTATGCGAGAATCAGGAGCTGGCGGCTTACCGTCTCTCTTCTGCCAGCAACTAGCCACTACATGACCTTTTTTCCCACAATACCAACAAATCATAGTTTTAGCCTTCGAATTCAGAGCGCCAATCACGTTCTCAACCTGATCCCAAGGAATATCATCATCCCCTTCAATCCACGCATTATTATCGCCAATCTCAGTCCTGCCCTCCATATCAGATACATGCACTTCACTGATTACAGGCCTAGCTTTGACCTCCCTAGAATCCTCTAGCCTCAACCCTTCCATAGCCTGAGAATAACAGGACGTTACATTTTCAGGTGAAACGTGTCCAGAACGAGCCCAGCTTATATAATGCTGACCTCTGCGAATCAAATAAGTCAAGAAAGCACTGTAATCTTCCAGGTAATGCATAGATTCAATGAAATTAGCCATATCTCGAGCTAAATCAGAAAACAGCAAATTCTTAGCCACATTATTGTAGAAATCACGCCAAGATTGTCTAGAAATTTGACCAGGATGCATAAGCCTAAACAGCCGTAACTTAGCATTGAAAAACACATCCACATTCTGACCACTCTTTTGTTTCAGGGCGTAGAAGAATTCGGTAGCCGACTCTGTATCCGCAAAGGGTATCACCAACCTTCTTATCAACAGGTAATAACCTAAAGCACTTAGGGAAGCATTAGCCTCCGGCGTAATAAGCCTTCCCATCTTCTTCCCTTTGCACTCAAAAATCCTATTGTACAGGACGTCCTTGAAAAGCATAGGATCCTCCAACTTTGCGAACCGAGCCACCCTCCATAAGGATAAGAAATAATCCTCAAAATCAATGTTTCCATCCCAAAATGGAGCATCCCGCACAAAATCACTATCCCACTTGACTCCTCTTACAAGACAAAACTCCTTAAACTGCTCCTCTACAGTCTGTTGGCTTACACTTCCGCCGGCCACCTTTTTATAGGCCTTAAGCACTTCAGCCCTTTCCTCAATTAATGGAAATATATCCAACAATTGATTCTCATATTCGGTCAGACAACTCTCACGAACATTCATCCAATTTCCATTCCCAACAGGACCCAAAAACTCAATCTGCGAAAACTTCAAATGTCCAGGAGCACTTTTCACCCTTTTAGCCTCAAAATTTGTAGAATCCAATTTAGCCTCCACACTCAAACGATTAATGAAAGATGTATTAAACGAATCATCTCCCGTCGCTTTGACTGCAGATACACTAGCCCCCATACTTGTCTCATACAAAAAACCGCTAATATCCCCATCCGCTGGCAATTGCGCCACCTTTTTCTTAATAGTAGCCAAATCAACATCATAGCCTAACTTCTTATGCTCATCAGAATTCTTGAACTCTTTCACCTTATTCTCCAGCCGTTTATTCGCCGCCGTTAACTTATCCACCTGACCTTTGACAGTCGTATGCTCCTTTAACATTGCCCTAACATATTTTTTTATGCTTTCAGGCACAACGTCATTCTCCACCTCGCCCAACGCCGACTCCACATTCGCATTGGCACCTGCACCAACATCCTCAGCCGCAGCATCTTCCTCCTCCCAATTATCAGGAGTTCCATCATCATCCTGACTGTCAGTCTCCCGAGGACGTTTAGGCGGCCGACCACGCTTGCCTTCATTTTTACCCCGCTCTCCTTTTTCTCCATCAGCCATATCCGAGCACTGGAACTAGATCCGCCGTGAAATTTAGATCAGAAGAGTTAAAGAATGAAATTCCACAGAAACCTGAAATATAAATCAAGTTAGAAATATAAAAAATTAAAACAAAACTGTGAAAAATCCGAGATAAAAAAATATCTCAAAAAGTGATTGACTTCAAATTAAACACCACTTCCCCCACCCTTAACTCAGCAGCAGGTCTAAATAACACGTAGCACAATAAGACTGCGCCAAATGTGATATAGACAGACTTACATAAGTTAATGATAGAGTAGACTTAATATTCAATTCAAAATGCAAACAGATTTTTAAGTATTTATTATATTGGATTAAATGCAGTTTTTGAGTAAATAAGATTATATATTGATACCATATTTAGAAATGATTAAATATGTTAATAAGTCAAAACTACTGATTATTCAAAGCTGGAAAGTTCTGAAGTAGCAGGATGTCTGTCTGTATATCAGGACACCAAGCAACAGGATGACTGTCTGTTTAATTAATACAATGTATTAATTAACTATGCACTTTGAAGGGGTAGAATATCTGCCTATGCAAACTATCTAAAGTAGTAGGATGTCTGTGAATAGCTGTATTGGTCTTAATAAAGACTCGAACCCAAACCAGATAATGTTCTGTGTTAGGACTCTCAATATCAACTGACTTAAATATATTTTCTCTTTATTCTTTCTGAGAGCAATTAAAGAGTAATTAAGAGTAACAACTAACATATGTCTGCAAACTTAAATATATGACATCACAACATAAATATATGACATTTAGGTTTCTAAATTGGACGTATAGACAGACCCCAACTATATGGTAGCTGCGCTACTAAAAAAGAAAAAGCAGATTGGATAGGCGATTAGCAAATATTCTTTCTAACCTTTAATGATGGGAAAAAGAGATATTAGTTGCAGGGCTTAGGGGCTTTGACAATGGCAAATAAATATCTGCCCCCCCTCCTCCCCCCCCACCAAATTCTTATGCTTAAAGTATAAAGCTGGAATTTTTTTTTTTTTTTGGGGGGGGGGGATTAATAAATTTTCCCCCTCCTTCCTGAAATAGTATTGACTGTCCATAGATATGTTTGACAAAAACATAAATACTGATATTTATTTTTAGAAATATATTTTTGTAGATTTCCTATATACTTGTAATAATAGTACCCCCCCGCCCCCCTCCCCCATAATAATATATAAATGGTTTCACTTCTTTGGGGGCAAAGACGTCCAAGGATGGGAATAAAGAAGTATTACCGCACCCCCTAACTTTTAAACCACTTATTTTACCCCTCAAAATAAATAAGCTTGGATGTCCCTGGGAAGATTTGCGGGGGGGGGGGTCGGGGGACATTTAAATGATACACTCAGCTAAAAATGGGACTATGCCCCCCTAATCATTATCAGTTAAAATAACAACTTTGCATAATAGACTGTTGACAAATAATATTTCTCCTTTGAGATAGACAGATACTAGCGGCTTCGCCCCAATCCTCTAGGGGCTTTACCAAAAGTGGTTTGATCAACCTAATTATTCGTATTTTAGATTTTTAAAAAAAGTAAAAAAAATATTTTATTTTTTGGGGGGGTGGGGGGGATTTTTTGTAGTTATAATTTTTGCCGCTAGAAGTCTCATTTTATTAAGGAGAAATGTAAAACTGATAAAAATTAGAAAGAAAAAAAAATTGTTAAATAAAATTTATGAAACATATCAAATTTAAAACTAAATTGTCACATTTTTTTATAATTCATGGGAAAAAAAGAGAAAATCCATATCTCATTTTTTAAATATTAAATTAGTACGTTGGCATTGAAATTGATATTTACAATGTGCTTGTGTATATCTTTACACATTGAGTTTTAGAAAGTGTTGATTGTTAAAATTAGCGTTATGATATATATATATAGTATTAAACAATTTGTGCGCGGCTAAATGTGTATGTAGAATCAAGGGAAATGACAATGGCCGATGAATATGTGTACAACCCCAAGAGTTTGTCTTTCCGAAGGATTTCGCTCAACAGGGTAGCTCCTCCTAGGTCCTGGGAAGGTGTATATCTGTTTCAGGGGATGGTACCACCAACCTCCCAAGAGAAATTGCCAATAATAAAAAATGCTGCACTGCGGACAGTTTTGCAATTGGCTAAAAACATAACTTACCCCATCTATCGGTGTAAAAAATATTTTTGGTAGATAGCTGATTTCAAAATAGATTGAGAAGAAACAATTTTACTTGTCCCTAGAGGCCTCTAGGGGCGAAGCCGTTAGTTCTATATCTACTGTGTGATAGATAGATTCATAATAGATAGATAAAAATCATCAATTGAAAAGAAAATTGCGCAAATCATCAAAATTTGTATTATATGTAGTTGTAATTTTTGCCGCTAGAAGTCTCATTAAAAAAGGAGAAATGTAAAACTGATAAAAATTTGAAGAAATAGAGTTTTGCCAAATAAATAATTACATAGATATTAAATTTTAAACCAAATTGTACCCTTTTTTTTATATTTTTAGTCAATAAAAGGAATAAGTAATATCTTATTTTTTAAATAATAATTTAGTACCCTGGCCTTACGACTCCAAATTACACTTACTATCATAAATATACTGTATCAAAATTTTCTGTACGCGCTGATTTGTTAACGCAGCGTTATCTATAATTCTTATTTAATTACTGTTAGTTCTTGATGCTCAAGATTTTAGTAACCATTGAACAGCTAGGGTTCTCTACTGTTTACTAAACAGTGTTTAGGAAATATATCTACTGGTTCTGTGATGGTTTTAAACTATTTTCTTGGAGGGTGGGACACCCTCAAACCCAGTTCATTGTGTAGTGGGTCTTACTTGAGATACTTGTAAAATAAGCAGAATGGCATTTTCGTGATCCTAAACGAGTGGACAGATTTTTATGAAATTAGTACCATTTTAAAGCGTTAATTTTTCTCTATTGATTTTTCTTTCATTTGAATTTTTAAGCCCACAAATGACGGATCTCGAGTTTTAATTATGAAACATTTGTACTTATTATATTCTGTTAAAATCTTGATAATCTTGTGATATCTCATATGAGGCCATATTTTTCCAAGAAATCGATATACATATAATGCTCCGCATTTATATGTATATTTGACCTTTCTATCATCTACGCGTGTAGGTTTTAGGCGATATTTAACTTATGTACTTTTGTAGAAGAGAGCTCCAGTTATCCAGGGATTTGGCATCCTCAATGCATCACGGAGATTTTCCACGCACAACTGAACGTGACTAAACGGGAAACTCAACATACACTCCGGCCTGCTGATATATCCTACGCAGACCTACGTGTATCCCTTGCCATCCCTGTATGATCAGAAACGCCCCCTCAATACTTCAATACTCTCTGTAATTTTCCTATATGTATATTGATATAATATGTATTCATTAATTTTGTGTAAACTATACTTGTCTATTGAAAATACATCAGTTCCGCACAAACAGTTGTTAGTAGAGTATCAACTCCAATTTGTGGGCAGCTAATCCTAGCTGCAATTAATTATCCAGAAACATATAAAATCCCCTGTGGGTACTTGCGTGTAGTATTCGTTATTTAACTTAGCGGAGACGTACAAACGAAGGGAACGAGTTGCTTCGCTCTTGGATCGCTTCAGCCACAACGTTACCATTCCAACGTGAAGTGCCGCCACACCGCTCGAGGCGGGCTTTAATAGTTTTTAAAAAAGCTATCTATTACGTCCGATCTGCTACAGTCAAACTGGTGACAGCTGTGCTTGGATAAACCGCAGTGCTCAACAGGAGATTTACGAGGAAATTACCCAGAGGAACTACGGTAATTTCGGACGATTGTGTACATCCAGACGAGTTTTATGAGAACTGAGATCAGAAAGGACGAAAACCCCTGTGTTTGGAGACCAGTGTGGAGCCATTCTGACGTCTGGGACATCAACTTGGTAAAATTTTCCTTAAATTTTGAAGAAATTTCGTTAAGTTTCAAAGATGGCGCAAGCTCAACAGGCCGCTGATCTAGAGCAGTTGAATTTGCAGCGTGCTATTCAAGAGGCACAGGCAGCAGGAGCGCCGAATGAGAACGCTCAACTCATTGCGCTAGGCGAAACCTGGTTGGAGAACCAGCGTCGGAAGCTTAACAAGCAGAATTTTCCCCGGTTTTGCAACCGTGCCGGAGAAGATTGGGATGGCCACAAGACTAAGATGGCCAACGCGTTTAGAATTGCCCGTCATCACCCATCGGATCAAGAGGGCAGGAAAGGCCAATACATCCAGAGTCTCGACGGAGAAGCGTTCCAGATGGCCCGAGAAGTTGCTGACAACCAAGAGGCGCTCACCCTTGAGCAGGTAATGGATAGGCTGGATGCCATATTCCTAGCACCATCAGATTCAGACATCAACAAGGACGCGTATAAGCAGTTGTCGCAGGGCAAGAACGAGATTCCGCAGACGTACCTTGCCAAGAAAGAGCAGATGTGGTTGAAGGCCTACTCCCCAGACAACCGTGATCCAGGCCAATTCCGGAAAGAGGTAACCCTTGGTTTACGCCATCGAGAGGTACGGAAAAGAGTTTTCTGTCAGCTACCTAGTATTACCAGCATGGGTGTCCTACGGAACGTTATTATGAACGAGATTGCCACGCAGCGCCAACTTATTCACCATGGAGATGCTGAAGATACCTCCATGGATGGCCTCGCCACGTCCAACCGTGTCATCTATCGCAACGACGGCACCGAGGATATGGAGGTCAACGCTGTCGGAGATGGAACCAGTAGCGTCAAGTGCTACAATTGTAACCAGACAGGCCATTATTCGCGTAATTGCCCTAAGAAGAAACAGCAAGCGAGTAAGGGTACGGGCGGTGCCACCAAAGACAAACCGAAAGGCAATTGTCGGAGGTGTGGCACGCCTGGCCATTGGCAGAAGACGTGTACTATTCCTGAGGACAAGCTGGCGAACGTGCGCAAGAGGAACCAGGAGAAGAACGCCAACAGCGGCGGACGCGGCCGACAATATCAAGATCGTGGCCGGCATGCCGTGCGAGAGATGCGTACCAACGAACCTGGAGACGCGGACAGTGGCGTAGGAGATGATGACCAGGCGCAGTTCTACGGAGATGTCAACTGTCTGGAAGCAGTTGGCCACAGAAGCAAGACTTCAAAAAATGTGAGAGAGGGCTCCCGTCGGTAGGTCGGAGTCCCTCAGCAGCTGTAGACCCTACCACCCTCAATCAGATGCAAGGACGGAGAGGCGCCCGGGCCATGGTTAAGATCAGCCTGCGTGCAAATGGACCGACTGTGCGGACCTATGGTCTCATCGATACCGGTAACAAGTTGCACGAAGGAGTCGCCGTAAATGAGGAGTTAGCCCGGAAACTACAGTTGCCGATCGTTCCTTGCGAGTTATCAGTGGGAACAGCGGCGAATGGCGGCGATATGGACGTCATCGGCCGTGTTTACAACATCAGCGTTATCTTGGGAGACGACTGCCCTAGCTACATTCGAGAGGCCTTGGTTATACCTGAGCTTCGCACCCCCATCAATCTTGGGTGCAAGTGGGTCGAGGAGATTCGTGGAGTTCTAGATTACTCATCACCGGTGCAGGCGGCGTTGGTCGTGAAGCAGACGAGAGTCCCGCTTGTGCAGTCCATCGACTACGAGGTTCCAAGTACCTCAGAAGACGAAGAGCGGTCTGGAAAACCGCCGGGGGAGCACTCGCCCCCCAACCCTCAGATAAGTGTTTCATTACGAGCCTTCGAGGAGCTGAATGCAGAAATAAGTAGCTATAGTAATGCTGTAAATGTTTGTACGCCCACTTTTAAAGATTTATGTAAAGCAGAAGATAATTTTGCGAATGGTAATGTGCACCATTCACGTGAGTTTTTAGCACTTAAACCGGATTCCGTCGAATCATATGTTGCGCAACTTTCTTTTAAGCACAAAGCAAAAGCAGATTTTGAGCGCAAAAACGTTTGGACACGTAATGTCAAGGGACCGCTTCGTAATTCCCAAGGGCCGGCCGTTCGTTTGAAAACCGTCGCAGTAGGTAAGCGGCCGCGTCCTGTCCGTTTGTCCGTCCAAGCGACTAGGATTCTCGCGCCAGAGTCAGTGTCTGTCGTGAATTTTCTTCCTAGCCGAGAACTCCGACCGCAAGCGATTGTCATGGTAGAAGAGACCGTTTTAGATGATAGTCCAGTGCGTGTGTTGGAAGGAGTATACAGAGCCCAGCAAAATGGGATAGTCCGCATCCCTGTCGTCAACTTGCAGGAGGCGCCGTGCATTGCATCGGCCGGGTGTGTGTTCACCGCCGAGATTTGTGAGGACAGCAGTATGGTGATCAACACCGAGAGCTTGGTGTTGAGAGAGCCCCATGAAGTTATTCAGTCAATGTCCGAGAACAAGACGAGCGACGCCACCAAGCCCATGACGAAGGAGCAGATGGAGAACCCCACATTCAAGGAAGTTTGGGAGGACCTGGAGATGGAGGACAACGAGCTACTGAACGAGCACCCCGATGTCAAGAAGCAAGTCAAGGAGCTCATTTACGAATACAGAGACATATTCAGTCGAGAGGCCCCTGGGCACACAGACCTGGTAACCATGAAGTTGAAGCTCAAGCCAGGGACGGAGCCCATCAGGCAGAGATACAGGGAACTGAACCCTAAGATGTTGAAGGATCTGGAGGCACAGATGGCCGACTGGCTCAACCAAGGAGTGATCGAGCCGAGTTCATCGCCATGGGCGAGCCCCCTTGTTCCCGTGCGCAAGAAGGATGGAAAGATCAGATGGGCAGTGGACTTCCGCAGGTTAAACAGTTGCTTAGAGCAAGATAGTTACCCGCTGCCGAGGATACAGACGTTATTGGACCGCGCAGGAGGACATCGTGTTTATTCAACGTTAGATGCCACAGCCGCCTACTTCAACATCTCCATCGATCCAGCATCCAGGGAGCTGACGGCTTTTGCCACGCCAACGGGTTTGTGGCAATTCCGCCGCATGCCCTTCGGCATCAGCACAGCACCAGCGGTATACAGCAGATTCATCAGCACCGCAATGAACCCGCTGGGGAGCGAGGTAGCGCAATGCTACCTCGATGACGTAATATCATACAACCTGAGAGTTGCGGATCATGTACCACAGATGCGACAGGTTTTTGAGGCCCACCGCAAGGCTGGAATCAAGCTGAAGGCTAAGAAGAGCAAGCTGTTCCAGAAGAAGATCCAGTATCTTGGCCACATGCTAAGTCACGAGGGTATCGGTATGGTGCCAGAGTATGTGGAGCGTATCAAGAACTGGCCGCCGCCCTCAACCGTCGCCGAGTTGAATAGTGTCCTTGGTTTTTACGGGTACTACCGGACCTTCATACCGGAGTACGCCGACTTGACGTGTGAGATGAATGCACAGAAGAAAGCCACGAAGCTAGAGTGGACCCCAGGGATGGATGAGCAGTTCCAGCAGTTGAAGGACAAGTTCCAGAATGCTCCCATCCGCGCTGTGCCTGATTTTGAAGCGGATACCCCATTTCAACTGACCACCGACTACTCCGGAAGAGCAATCAGTGCGATCTTGAGTCAGGTTCAGAATGGCGCCGAAAGGTTGATCGCCGCCATGGGACGTAAGACGACTGGCGCGGAGCAGAGATATCCCTCATGGAAAGGAGAAGCCTCCGCAGTTATTTATGGCATCAGAAAGTTTCGGACAATCCTGAGCTTCAAGCCGTTCCAAATTAATACGGATAACAGCGCCCTCAAGCAGTTGAAGTCACTAAAGAAGAACACTGGCATGATGGCCAGGTGGACTGAGGAGCTGGCTGGTTACGAATTCCGTGTGGTTCATCGGCCGGGGAGACTCAATACCAACGCCGACGCGTTAAGCCGGCGTACCGATGCTGACATGCCAGACCCCACAGCCGAGGAAGAGGCTGAGCAGGAAGAGTACGTCGGAGCTGTGGATGATCCTGCTGACGAGCTTCCTGACCGCCGAGAACGGTACAGAGATAGAGTGTACCGGCATCAGTTAGACGACCCTATTTTGGAAAAGGTTCGTAGATGGATAGGCGTTGACCGGCGTGCACCAGACAAGGCAACCCTGCGTGGAGAGAGTAGGGACGTGCACCGGCTGGCTGAGATTTTCGACACTCTGCGCATTGCAGAAGATGGAGTCATTGAGCAGGAGATCAACACTTTCACAGGGAAGCGACGCAGAATCATGGTCCCCTTGTCCCTGAGAGAAGAGGTGTTCACTCACTGCCACAGAACTACCACAGGAGCACATTTTGGCATGCACTCCACCATATCGAAGTTTTTGAGGAATTTTTATTATGTGGGACATCAAGCAGACATCCGCCTGAGGATCGCCGTCTGTCATGACTGCGTTCAGAAGAACATCAAGGCCAACATCAAGATAGGAGCACACGTACCCATCCAAAACGGGTACCCTCTCCAGACAATTTATATGGATGTGGTGGGCAAGTTCGACACAACTACAGAAGGATACAATTTTATCCTGACACTACAGGACGGATGGTCACGCTTCGTTCAGGCGTACCCCTTGAGACAGAAGACCGCCGACGAGGTCGCCACGACGATTATGGACAAGTTCATTTGTACCTTTGGATGCCCACAGGCATTCCACAGTGATCAGGGAAAAGAGTTCTGCAACACCATCATGAAGAAACTCTTGCAGAAGCTCGGTGTTAAGCACGAGCTAGGCCCCGTGGCGAACCCCCAGAGCAACCTTATAGAGAGGTGGCACCGGACCATGGAAGAGACGCTGAGAACCGTGATCCAAGGACGGGAGACTCTATGGCCAGAGTACTTACCTGGAGTTGTCCTGGCGTACAACACGAGGATCCACAGCAGCACCGGCGTGACCCCCTTTCTTGCCTTCCAGGGTAGAGAGGCTACTCTACCCGCGGATTTGATTTTGCGGTTACCCAACCCTGACGATGACAAGGATATTCCCACAGCCGTGAGAAATTTATTGGACAGATATACGACCATGTATGAAGCCATGGCGAAGAGTCAAGCAAGCACCATTCGAAGAAATGCTTTGCAGTATCACGGCAGTCGCGAATTTCGAGTAGGCGACAAAGTTTTCTATTTGGCACCCAACCATGGTAAAGCAAAGAAGAAGATGACCAAACATTGGAGTGGACCATACTTAATTACCGAGAAGTGTGCCGACGTTTTATACAAGATTCAGACAATACCACCGGGAGAAAAGGAGGACTTGGTTGTACATGTTGGTCGGTTAAAACCATATTACCCCCCAGCAATGACAGATGGAGACCCAACTTCTCCCCCAGAACCATTTGAAGAAGACGGAGATGAGGCAGGGGAGCAAATTCCCTTGAATCCAGAAAGGCAGGCGAAGCCGCCTAATCCAAGAGTTGATTTCTCAAATGGGGATGACAGCGATGATGAGGAAGGACCCCCCAATAGACCGGGAGGAGCACCACCACCACCGCCCAACATTGACCCCCTCAACCTTCCCCTACCGGATACACCACCGCCCAGATCACCAGCGATGCAGCGCACACCGCGCAGAGAGCAGAGTGAGAAGAGAGGGAGGGAGAGAGATCAATCTTGCGAACCGTCCGGTTCGGGCACTCAACGGAGAGATGCCAAGCGAACCCCCGATAGAGAGAGAAGCCCGAGAAGAAGCTCGCCCCCGCAGACACCGCGCCGAGATAGAGAGCGCGAGCGAGCTACGTACACATACCCTTCCACACCCCGGGTAGAGAAGCGCGCTCTGAGCGACAATGAAGAGCCGTCCACGGACTCACCCGAAAAAGGGGAGAGGGTTAAATCCGGAGGAAAGAAGCAGAGGAGTGGGACACTTTGGCAACAGCAAGTGGAGGAGAGCAAAGAGGTGCTAGACAGCTCGGACGAGGATATGGACCCGCCTGCAGTGGCTACACTTGCGCGGACAATCAGAATCCCCGTCAAACGCGGAGCAAAGCTGCCGTACAAGGGTACGAAAGAGAGTGCGGGCCATGACATATACTGCCCCGCCCACACAATCCTTCCCCCTGGGCAACAGACTTGCGTCCCTCTCAAGCTACACACCCGTGTACCCCCCGGATATTTTCTGAAACTCTTTGGCCGTTCAAGCATAGAACGGGAGGGAGTAATTTTACTGGCAGGATTAGTGGACAGCGACTACACCGGCGAGATACAAGCAGTCTTCTGGAACTTGAGTACCGAAGCAGTGGAGTTCAACAAGAATCAACGAGTGTGTCAAGCGGTGATCCTAGAGACTCGCGAGGTGGAATTTTATCATGTCGATAATCTTCCTACCACTGATCGCGGTGCTAACGGCTTCGGTAGCACCAACCAGTAAGGCATATTCAATAGATATAGTAGATTGCACAAACCCTTCCACCATCAAGAAATTCAACAAGGAAGCGATATGCAGAGCAGAGGAACCTACACAAGAAGTTCCAGTGAAGGAGCGCTACACAATCCTACAGAGGCCAACACTGACGAAGGTACACGGATACTCCTGCGAAGTGAGGGTATCCTTGTACCATTTCAAGTGCGGAGTTTGGGGCCACCTCAAGTTACAACAGGTACCCCAAACTATGAGGCACGAAGAAATTACTGCAGAAAATTGCCGCCGCATGTCACTAGTGCAGGAATATCAAATTTCTGGCTACGGTGACCCTATCAAAGTGAAACTTAACCGCCCAACCTACGTTTCGGCAACCCTGGCCGGATCCCTGAAGATGGAAGACGACAAGATCACCTGCATTGGGCAGACCATCCGCATGGGCGACACCATCCACTACAACACCCTGAAGTTAGCTGAGTACCAGATTCTACTTAAAGAAGAAACTTTTCTGGTTAGCAACAACAAGGTAGAGAGTGAAACGGATCATCTATCTCTACCATGTCCATATCATAAAGGGGAGTGCATCACTGGCGCCGCGACATTCGTCTGGAATATCAACGACAGTTCCTGCACTCTACAGATGGTCAACACCATCAACCCCCTCACCACCATGGACACCTACCTAGTGGACCACCAGCAGCAAGTTTTACTCAACACTACAGGCGCAATGAAATTAATGCATTGCCCCTTTAATGTCATCACCACGAACCACGACGGCATCTACCTGGGCAAGACCAGCGAACTCAGCAGACTCGCCACCATCGACCCCGGACAAATAGATGTAAATCTTCAAGCTGCAGTACATTTAAATTATTTAGCCTACAGTATGCGCCAGACCTTCAGCCAACTAGATGTAACACTACGGAAGACCATATGCGAAACCCATTATCATGGAAAGTCAGACCAACCAGTGCTGCTGCATGAGCAGACTTACGGACTCTTGAAGGGAGACCTGTTGATGACCTTCCAGTGCACCAAGAGGACTCAGAAGATCAAGGACGACATCAATTGCTATCAAGATATACCTTTAGATCCTGATGGTTATGCAGATGCTGCAACTAAACATTATAAGTTGCATTCTACAAGGGTAACGTGTTCAGCAACTTTCCCCCTAACTGTCAAGTCTAAAGAAGGCTGGATTCAGCTGACTCCCGCCATCATCAAGACTCAGGCCCCCATGGAAATGACCATCGACACCCCTCTAGTTAACTGGACGGATTTCAGCCATGGAGGAATCTACACGGAAAGAGAGAGAGCTGAATGGTTACACACCCTCACCTTCCCTTCCTACACCGAGGCAAGCCTGAAGGAGATCACCTACGGACTCTGCATCGGAGATGGAAATTGTAACCAGCTTTCCACCAACAACCTACCCCTGTATACCCTTGAGAACCTAGTGCCGGACATGGAACGCAAACTTGATTTGTGGAGCAGCGTCAAGAGCTGGCTCCATGAATACGGCGACCTAATGGCATTCGCATGCCTGGTCATCCTAGGGCTAAAATTTATTACTGATCTGATATGCATTATCCTCACATTTCTACGTGTAGGACCTGGAGCCGCCATCGCCTTAATTGCTCACCTTTACCTTTATAACAAGCATTCCTACCAGAAGCTTATGAGAAAGAAGAAGGCCGACACCAGACCTGAGAGGCGAGAACCTACGACAACAGCAGAGACAACGTCGCTATTACCAACGACATCAACCCCGAAGATCCAGATGACAGAGATACAGCCCATCATGTTAGATCCTGCATCCTTGCCATCATACAACACTGCGACTAAAACATCTAGGCTATCAACCTTAATACCATGACATCGCAATAGGTAATATTGGCCGACCAGTCTATTGTCTTTGCCAATTTGAGCGTTATGTTATCTGGCACGTCTGTTCGCCAGATAAAAAGGGGAGAAAATGTAGTGGGTCTTACTTGAGATACTTGTAAAATAAGCAGAATGGCATTTTCGTGATCCTAAACGAGTGGACAGATTTTTATGAAATTAGTACCATTTTAAAGCGTTAATTTTTCTCTATTGATTTTTCTTTCATTTGAATTTTTAAGCCCACAAATGACGGATCTCGAGTTTTAATTATGAAACATTTGTACTTATTATATTCTGTTAAAATCTTGATAATCTTGTGATATCTCATATGAGGCCATATTTTTCCAAGAAATCGATATACATATAATGCTCCGCATTTATATGTATATTTGACCTTTCTATCATCTACGCGTGTAGGTTTTAGGCGATATTTAACTTATGTACTTTTGTAGAAGAGAGCTCCAGTTATCCAGGGATTTGGCATCCTCAATGCATCACGGAGATTTTCCACGCACAACTGAACGTGACTAAACGGGAAACTCAACATACACTCCGGCCTGCTGATATATCCTACGCAGACCTACGTGTATCCCTTGCCATCCCTGTATGATCAGAAACGCCCCCTCAATACTTCAATACTCTCTGTAATTTTCCTATATGTATATTGATATAATATGTATTCATTAATTTTGTGTAAACTATACTTGTCTATTGAAAATACATCAGTTCCGCACAAACAGTTGTTAGTAGAGTATCAACTCCAATTTGTGGGCAGCTAATCCTAGCTGCAATTAATTATCCAGAAACATATAAAATCCCCTGTGGGTACTTGCGTGTAGTATTCGTTATTTAACTTAGCGGAGACGTACAAACGAAGGGAACGAGTTGCTTCGCTCTTGGATCGCTTCAGCCACAACGTTACCATTCCAACGTGAAGTGCCGCCACACCGCTCGAGGCGGGCTTTAATAGTTTTTAAAAAAGCTATCTATTACGTCCGATCTGCTACACATTGCCTATAGGTTTAAGACTAAGCCGCTAGTATTACACAAACTAGGCGGTGGGCGACCAAAGGAGATGATAGCATTAACAATATGTTATTTTGTTAGTCATAAAAGTACATTCCATTGCAAAAAACGCGATCTTTGGTTTGTTTAAATGTCCATTTATTTAGCATTTTTCAAGAATGTCAAGCGTGGGAAAATTTTTAGTATGTGGGAACCATTTATTTTGATTTAAATGGTACATATGATTTTCATTTAAATTCATTTTTTGGACCCGTGAGAAAATTTTTTTAACGTGAGAACCATTTAATTTTCATTGAATTTAATTTTTTGGAAGTGTGGGAAAAAACAGGAGAAAAAATATGTTTTAGTATAAAGAAATGTTCTATCAGTTTCAAACCTTTTTCATTCGATAGATCATACTGACTTTGGAAAAACTGTCAGACCGATTTTTGAAATTCAATCTGTGAAAAAAGATATTCAAGTTTTAATTTTTTGTTTTGAAAATATTATTTTACATGTATTGACGCCATCTTGGATTATGATAATTTTTTTTTGTTTGAAGATTTTTTTTCTAAAATATTTTTTAAAAATTAACTTTTTACAATAAAAAAATCTTTGAACTTAAATTGACCAATAATTCAAAGATTTTTTCTCTTTGATTTGGAAGATTTTTTATGATTTTTATTTTTAATGTCAAATAAAAACACAACAGTGAAAAAAATGAAAATTAAATGAAAAAACGTTTAATGATTTTATTCAAGAAATTATTTGCTAACATCACCTTTTTGTTGCAATAGAATGTTATTTAAGCAAACAAAATTTAGCATAAATGGATATTTAAATCCCAAGGTATTAAATGATCGAGCGTTTAATACCTTGGGATTTAAATATCCATTTATGCTAAATTTTGTTTGCTTAAATAACTCATTCCATTGCAAAAAACGCGATCTTTGGTTTGTTTAAATGTCCATTTATTTAGCATTTTTCAAGAATGTCAAGCGTGGGAAAATTTTTAGTATGTGGGAACCATTTATTTTGATTTAAATGGTACATATGATTTTCATTTAAATTCATTTTTTGGACCCGTGAGAAAATTTTTTTAACGTGAGAACCATTTAATTTTCATGGAATTTCATTTTTTGCAAGTGTGGGAAAAAACAGGAGAAAAAATATGTTTTAGTATAAAGAAATGTTCTATCAGTTTCAAACCTTTTTCATTCGATAGATCATACTGACTTTGGAAAAACTGTCAGACCGATTTTTGAAATTCAATCTGTGAAAAAAGATACTCAAGTTTTAATTTTTTGTTTTCAAAATATTATTTTACATGTATTGACGCCATCTTGGATTATGATAATTTTTTTTGTTAGAAGATTTTTTTTCTAAAATATTTTACAAAAATTAACTTTTTACAATAAAAAAAATCTTTGAACTTAAATGGACCAATAATTCAAAGATTTTTTCTCTTTGATTTGGAAGATTTTTTATGATTTTTATTTTTAATGTCAAATAAAAACACAACAGTGAAAAAAATGAAAATTAAATGAAAAAACGTTTAATGATTTTATTCAAGAAATTATTTGCTAACATCACCTTTTTGTTGCAATAGAATGTTATTTAAGCAAACAAAATTTAGCATAAATGGATATTTAAATCCCTCGGTATTAAATGATGAGCTAACGCTCGATCATTTAATACCTTGGGATTTAAATATCCATTTATGCTAAATTTTGTTTGCTTAAATAACTCATTTACTTTAATACAATAAATATACTTGGAGGGAGGGGACATTGGGCTGTTTATTTATACTAGTCCCCAAAGTTTTATAACAATGGTTTCATGTTTGTTGGCTTGAAAACTTTGTAGACTTGAGTGTCAACCACTGCACTGATTATAATCTACAGAAGAGGTAATTTTGTGTAACTTGATTTGGGATGTACAACAATTTTTGGCCATTGTCTTATTCCTTTAGATCCCTGACCGTGATTAGTATACTATGCCAAATAAAATAAATTCTAAGCTAAAAAAGGCATTACTACTTTTGTTTATTATTATATTATATGAATGGGGGGTTAATTTTTTTTCTTGGGGCGATTTCTCATGGAAGGGTGGTGATACCCTCCATAGGTTTTTTTTTTTGGGGGGGGGGTAAAATTTTTTTTAAGGGGGGGGTAATTCGCTTTTTTTTGGGGGGGGGGTGGGTAAAATGGCGCAAATTTTTTATACCCCCCAAAATTTTTTACCCCAGGGGTAAAATTTGCAACGGAGAACCATATCAGTTCAGCGGTAGCGAGATCCTTCAGTACACATAGACAAACACATGTTATTTAACGAGAAAATTGTGTAAATCATCAAAATTCTTATTTTATGTAATTGTAATTTTTGCCGCTAGGAGTCTCTTTTTAATAAAGAGAAGTGTAAAATTTAAAGAAATTGATTTTAGTCGCATATATATCTCAGTACCAGCAATATCTTAAATCCAAATAGTATAATAAAAACTTAAGTACACTAAATGTTTAGCAGAATTCAATTTGAATTTCAGTGTGTTTTTATAAGCGCTGATTTAATAAATTGGCGTTATTTATCATTCATACACTTGGGTACAGAAAAGTAATGAATTAAGGTCCCCAATTGGAATAACCTTTGGTTTAGGGTCCGTTTTAAAAGCGAAGCTTTTCTATAATAAGGGTTAGTCCGTCCATACGTAACGGGTAGCTCTATTTGTTAATTTAGTCATGTTAGAATTTTCCTATCGATTTCAAACTTTGCATGGTGATTCCTGTAGTACTTGGGTATGATTTAGAAAGCATAGCAACTCTATAATCGTTACCAGAATGTCCGTACGTCAATTTTAAACATGTTTTTTTTTACTTTTTTAACAACAATTTTATTATATAATATAATATAATCATCCGATTGATCTGATCTTTGGAGTACTGATTCCTATTACAACGAGGTACAATATTAAAAGCGAAGCATCTCTATAATTAGGTCCTAAAAATGTCAGTATGTCCTTAAAACAGAATTGTAACAAATATACGTATAATTTTGTCAAACTTTTATATTTCTATTTTGTAAATTCAGTTCTGATATAAGAGTTAATGTTCGGTTCAGAGCTTTGCTTTTATATAGATGTTGTCATCCTTATTTTAAATCCCATTGTCCTTTCTCTCCTTGAAAATTTCAAAACAAAAGTTACAACACACAGTTATGTGTCTGTTCCTTTTTCAATAATTATAAAACTAAAAAGCTAGAAAAATAGCCTAAAACACTACTCAGACTTTTATGACAATAATATGATCGAAATACTTATTAACTATAAGAAGCTTCACTTTAGAAGAACTCTATCGGTTCAGCGTTTAGCGACAAAAAAGATAATTTGTTTATTTTCTGATTGTATATATTCACTTAGAAATTCAAACATTGCACCAACATTTTTTATTTCTTTTCAAGTGATGCAAGGCGGCGCTCCTTTATGACTTACTGGACTTCCCTTCCCATAAAGGGTGCCGAAATATTTTCTAAATACAACTATACTGTTACTTATTTACTTAATTTTTGATTATTTTGTATAAACACCGAGAAATGCAAACATTGCTTCGAGTTTTTTATTTCTTTTTCAATCAAATTAATCTCCATGTTCTTGCATTGCAACATAATTTACTGATTTAATTACAGTAAAAGAATATAGGGTTGGTTTACCTCGATTTTGTATTGGGTCAATAGAGTTATATTATAGATGTATAAACAGCTTACTACCTGCTTCCCAATTGCAAAGACCTAAAATTCTGTAGACAAGAAAGAATTTCATTAAACTTTGCTTTCTAAATTCAGCTGTTGAATGCTGTCTTTTGCTTTTTCGCTCTATATATATTACTTTAATTTAATATTGGGTCTTTAAAATTAACTTATAGCGTTGGAAATATAAACACAGCCATGTCCCCACAAAAGAACAGAAAGCAATTTGCTAGTAGACAAAAAGTGTGGGTCTCCGCTGCAGGTACTGTCTGGATTATACATTTATACTTTTACATTTATTAAAAAGACACATATTGAAAATTACTGTGTTAACTTGAATACTCTATTCATACTGTATAATCCTTTATGGTCCTTTTTTATAGAAAATAATGTTGTTCAGTTTTGAAAAACTCTATTAGCTGCTTTAAAGAAACATGATTTCTTACATACATGAAATTGCAGAATCTAAACACAGAAAAAAATATGATTGTATATTCCTTATAAAGAAAAGTGAGCCTTCTTATTGACCCCTCCTTTTTACAAAAATGCTCATAGCATATAGGAGCATTGTATTCAAATTTTTAAGATACTTGCAAAAACTAGCCTTACAAAGGCTTAAATAGCCTAAAACCTTACTGAGTCATATGTGGGCTTATTAATTAAAAGTTTAAACTTCAGACAAAAAACCTTTTAACTTTAGCCCTCAGGGTATACCTACCTTACAGGGCTAACTCGACTATTACTTAACTTTATAATCTTATTATCAGAATTTTCAAACAGTTGGAAATATTTTAAAATGGGGTGGGTGGGGGGACTGTCATGACCCACAATAAGCTGTTAAGGATAATGCATAATAAAAATGTATTGCTAGGACTGTTTTCCTATACTCACAGTAATTGAAACATTGTAAAGGATTGTTTTTAAAAGCGAAGATTTTGTATAATTAGGCGCTCTTTAACCATTTTGACAAAAAATTTATGTGATATAATTTAATTTTTGGATTATTGATTCCTGCTACTACAAGGCACAATGTTATACGCGAAGCATCTTTATAATTAAGTATGTTTTTAGTATCTTGTATTTGAGCAGTTTTGCAACAAATTGCATTTCATTTGATATAAAGACTTTTTAAATTAGGGAGGGAGGGGACATTTAAATGTAAATTAAACTTGTATTTTTAATGAATAAATTTTTTTTTAAATTTTTAAACTAGTAGTGTCCAAACTTTTAAACCAATATCTACAAAAGGAGTAATTTTGCTTTTGATCATTTTACAGGAATCATCAAACCAAGTTTTAAGTTGATATGATAATTATAACATGCCTAAATAAAACATGTGAGCTAAATGACGATGAAAAATATTACCCTTGTGTAGTTTAACTTTTTTGTTGGTTGAAACGTTTGGACACTATACATTAAAACTGACCAATCAAGAATTTACAAAAGTCCTCAAAGTTTTTTAGACAAACAAATAAAAGATTAAGTTCATAAAACTTTGAGTACCTATTTAATTTTGAGTCCCCTCCCTCCCTATAATAAAAATAGACACAGAGATGTAAATGGATAAAACAATGCCCGATAAATTTATGTACATCCCCAATGATGATACACAAAATAACCCCTTCCGTATTTTCGACCAATCGAATGATTGAATAAGTCCCCAAAGTTGTTTAAGCTAACGAATGAATAATCGTTTTCATGAATCATAAAACTTTGGGTACCCATATAATTTACAGTCCCCTCCCTCCCTGTGTTTAAAATAGACACCTATTGATTTACCCCACAATTAAAATCGCATTAAAGTCTGAAAGTGGCTGAAAGCTTTTTCTTGAACCTAGAATTAGTGTCTAACTTTTTATCTTTGTGACGTAACAAAAATCCATCTCTTTTTTAGGGGTTTGCTTTCCCACCTCCACTCTCATCCTTCGATTTTTGTTACGTCACAAAGATAAAAAGTTAGACACTATTACTAGGTTCTTTAGTGACGGAGTTAAGGGATAAGTGCTGGAAAAAAAGGACCTAAATAGCGCAACTACTCAGGGAGAGTGGGGTTAATGGGCTGTTTATTGCACAAGTCCCCAAAGTTTTTGATGACGTTTTCTTATTCGTTGTCTTCACAAATTTAGAGACTTTTAATAAATTTTGATTGGTTGGTTCATTATGTTAAGTGTTTACACAATTTCAACCAATAATTGTAATTTACAGAAGGGGTAATTTTGGGTATCATCAAAAGGGATGTGCATTAATTTATCAACCAGTGTCTTATCCCTTAAGATCCCTGCTTGTGGCGATTTCTGTTGGGAGGGTAGATGTAACCTCATGCAATCATCCAATGTAGCTATAAATATATATATATATATATATAAGAAGCTTCACTGGAAAGGAGAACCATAATGTTAAGCGGTTACTGAGATCCTTTAATACACACAAACACATACAATATACATATATCCATTAAATTCATGGAGACATATTAAGAACATTGAATAAGCTGCTGTAAAATTAGTAATAATAATGGATATAGGATATACATGGATATATTGTCAGAGAAAAATTTTGTCTTCAATTCAGCTTGCTAATATGGTCCACATTTATTGTTTAGTTATTTCATCCAGTAGGAGGGAAAGAAGATGGGTTGAATAAAGGGGTATCGTTATGTTTTATCACTTTTTCAGAGTACATAAAAATCTGGTGCAACATCCAAGTAATAATATATTGATTGCGGTGGTAAAAATAGTAAGTGCTTTTTAATAAGCCCTTTTATTGGGTTCTCATATTTTTAATAAGCCCTTTCATTAGATACTTACATTTTATTCGGCGTGAAGCTACTCTATATAATCAGTTTTGGTACGTTATTATAGCATTAATTTATGATCCTTATTTAAAAGTAACAGGATGTCTATCAGTCTGTGTGTTTGTAGTTAAAATCTCGCTAACTTCAACAGTGAAGCAAAAACGGTTGGGGTTATCAATTCTAGGGTTGATTTTTCTAGGAACCCTCCTTTTAAATGGACATCCCATTACTTAATTAAATAGTTATGAGGGGTTTCTTTATTCATAGAATTAGAACAGGTCTTGTTAGAATTTAGCCATCGGCCCCTCAGGGCAATTAGTAATGGTATTAATCCTACAAAATTTTATTTTCATATCCGTGGAAAACTGTCTTTGATACGTTGTAATAGATAAATATCATAAATTATAAATTATTTTTTGATACAGCTTTCATACTTACCCAATTCTTATTGTTCTTTTTATGTAACGTATATATACACTAGCGGCTTCGCCCCTAGCCTCTAGGGGCTTTGCCCCAAGAGGTTTGATCAACTTAATTTTTCGTATTTTAGATTTAAAAAGAAAAAGTAAAAAAAAAATTTTTTTTTTTTTTTTTGGGGGGGGTATTTTCATTTTTTTTGGGGGGGTTGGGGGTGTCCCACTCCCCAAGAAAATAGCTTAAAACCATCACAGGACCAGTAGGTATATTCCCTGAAGAGTAGAGCCCAATCGGTTCAGTGGTTACTGAGATCTTAAGCTTCAGACGGACAGACAGACGGACAGACGGACAGACGGACAGACGGACAGACAGACATCGTTCTACTTTGTATTATAGGTATATCAACCTTGTTTTACATACATACATATATTATTATCGGGGATCTTAAGGGATAATGTTAATGTCGTGTGGGTGAGTTGCACCTGGACTGAACAGTCAACTTTTTCGATCACTGGTGTACCATGCCAAAGAACCACCCATACATACTTGATTTAGGGCTAAGGCTTCCCCCCTACTCTTACTCCAAATCTCTAACGCCTGAAAGAGCAGCAGCAGGTACTATTTTTTACATCTTTAGTATTGATGCGGTCTGGGGACTCGAACCCGACACCTCCCCAACAGATAAGCGGACGTTAAACCACTGAGCCATATCTGCGGGTATCTTAAGGGATAAGATAATGGGCAATAAATTTATGTAAATACCCCAATTATGATAAACAAGTTTTACAAAATGAGACATTGAGGTTGTATTATTTTGGGTAAGAGTAAAATTTACAATCCAATGTACCTTACCTCCTTGTTTATAATGCGCTGTAAGACAGAGTATTAATTAGATATCAAAATTATTTTACAACACCTTTCATATTAAATTTTATTTTACTAAGTACCAGTGATCCTGATGGATATTACCCAGGGAGTAAGGGAGGGGACAATGGGCAATTAATTCAATTTAAGAGTTTTCACAGAAAAGCAATGAAAACCAGATTTATCCAAAAAATTTGACCAAAATTATAAAGGAATCATGGTAATATAACTAAGAACAAAATTAGTTCTAAAAAAATCATTTACTTGAAAATTAAATTACCATTAAATCACAATGTAGTAAACATTCTGTAATTAATCACTAGAAAAATCACCCTTAGAACTTTGTCAACCCTTCTCATATATATTTAACCGATATCTAAATTAAAGGGGTTCTTAGATCGTTTAATACATAAATATCACAGTAGAGTTTCTATACATGAAATGATATTTTCTTGGGAAAAATATTTGTTAAAACCAGTTATCTTAGGACAAATTTATTTTATTCAAAACTAACTAGTTAACTAGCTAGTTAACGGGGCATTAATGCGCTAGTACCCAAAGTCAGTCTGAAACTCCTGAATTCTTGCACATTCCCTTTAAGCCAGTACCCAAAGTCTGAGACTCTTAAAAATGTAATATTCGATCCATTGTCCTCTCCCTTACTTCCTGATATTACCACTTTTGATTCTTGGTTTCAATACTGCTTGTTTAACCAAACCAATTAAGATATAATCAAAGTATCCAAAGTTTTTAAGCCAACAAATGGATGTTTATAACACTTTGGGTAGGAGTTTTAATAACAGTTCAATGCTCAACCCCCCCCCCCCCCTCCCCTAAATTTTTTTCAAGTTTACAAATGAGAAAAAAACAAGGTCATCTACTTCAATGAAAAAAAATTAGAAAAGAAGTACTAAAATACTAATTTTTAATTCAATAAATTTTACTTTAGTTTGGGGGGGTGGAGGGGGATGTATTTTAAACTGAGAGATGTCATCACAACCCCTCACTGTCCTCTAGCACGCCCATTGAAAAATGCATTGAAATGATTATGTTAATGTATATTTTTTCAGGTAGGAAGGAGGGAATGGGCTGTTTATAACATCAGTCCCCAATGTTTTTTAATATCCTTTTCTTATTCGTTGACTTAACAACTCTGGGGACTTTTATTTAATAATAATCTCCATCTATTCATTAGGTTGAATGTCCAAACTTTTTAACCCCTAATTGTAATCTAAAGAAGGGGAAATTTTGTGTATCATCATTGGGGAAGTACGTCAATTTAACGGCCATTGTCTTATCCCTTTAGATAACTGATGTTTATGTATATTTTCCTATCACCATTTACATATTCATATAGACATCCATATTAACAGGGATCTAAAGGGATAAGACAATAGCTGATAAATTGATGTGTATTCTCAATGATGTTATACAAAATTATCCTTTATGTAGATTACAATAAGTGTTTGAAACGTTTGGACACTAGACATATGAACCAATAAATAAAAATTCAATAAAAGTACACAAAATTTTGATCCAAGAAATATGAAAATGTGATTTAAAACTTTGGGGACTAGTGTAATAAACAATGTCCCCTCCCTCCCTGCATAGGATAAAAATGGCCCATACTTAATATTCATAGATTTTTTTTATGTTAACAATGGATATATAATACGTGGATATATTTACAGGAAATTTTTTTTTGTCAATTTAGGTTGCTAACATGGACCTCCTTTATTATTCAGTTCGTTCATCCAGTAGGTGTGGAGGGAATGGGTTAGATGGGGTTTTGTTATTTTTACCAGCTGCGAGTATCACTTTATCATAGTACATGAAAATCTAGTGCAACATTCAAGTAATAATACATCCATTATGTTAAAATTTTCGCACTTCAATTTGCAATTAGGAAAAAAGGTTCTATTCAGGGGTTGGGGGATCTGACCATTGACGATAAGTTGACGAACATCCCCAATGATGATAAACAAAGATATTGTCTTTTTTGATAGAAATTGGTTGAAAAGATTTGAACATTATTAGTTTGGGAACAAACTCGGATCTACTACAGTTCACGGTAAAATATTGCTGGTAAGCAATATTTCCAAAAATCTATGAATTTTAAAGGCTGCTAGCTGCCAAACGGCTGAATGTACAGATCATGCCCGCACACTGTTTTAAGCGGCATAAGAAGGCCTACAAATAATCTGGAATAGCCAAGATCCAATTATGCACAGGGAAAGCTTCACTGAAGATTAAACTTGTAAAATAGGTCTTTTTCGCTCATTTCACTGCACTGCGAGATAACTATGCATTATTGATTTATGGCTATTCCAGATTATTTTCTTATGCCGCTTAAAAAAGTGTGCGGGCATGATCTGTACGTTCAGCCGTTTGGCAGCTAGCAGCCTTTAAAATTCATAGATTTTTGGAAATATTGCTTACCAGCAATATTTTACCGTGAACTGCAGTAGATCCCAAAACTCAATCAAAGTACCCAAAGTTTTATAGAAAACGATTAATAGAACGTGATTATAAAACTTTGGGTACTAGTGTAATTAACAGACTAATGAATGCTCCCTCCTTGGTAAAAGGGACTTTTATCCTATTATATAAAGTAGTAAAGATTTTTTGTCTAAAGTTTAAGTCTTTTTGTTTTAGGGACGCTTCACATAGTTCCACACATGGTTTTAGTTTTTGGTCATTTTTCTAGAGTTGCTACGCTTATTATACTAAATCATAATAGATTTTCAAATAAAAACCAACAGAAAATCAAATTATAATTTTGATTACATTTCTCACACAGTTTTTTCAATTTAGATTAAACTGTACTTCCTAATTAAATATTGGCCTTCTTAAAAAATCCGCAAATGAACCTATTTATTTTACCCGTTGGCGTACCTGCGTTGAGTATATAATAAAATAATTTAATTATATGAAAATTATAAAAATTGTGGCTTTGACATAGAATAAGGAGGAAAAGAAATGAAAACCCTAAATATTTTTGGGAAATTTGAAGGAATCTTTGACTTGCGCAGTAAAGACAATAATGCTAAAGTACAAATCACAATGACTAGTTAAACAAAACTAAAATAGTTTAATTTGTATCAAAATCTAATATATACTGGTAGATATTTGTTTAAACTTCATGCTTTTAAAATTTGTGATGTGGTGCAATATACATGAATCTAATACAATCTTGAACAATTCTAATCATGAGGTAATATTAAACCCGTAAAGAATGAATATTAGGGACAATCCTCTAGTACACACCTCTTATTGAAGTGAAGACAGCATTACCTGCTTAGTCAGATTAGACAAAATGGTAAGTCACTTGTACGTTATGTTGTTTTAATTTTGGTAAGTACAATTGACCACATTTGTAATTTTCAAGGGTCAGCTAAATGGGTACAGCCCCTTCCTCCCCCCCCCCCCCTTCCACAAGATAATGTATGGATGTAGTTGCTATCATGTATAAATCAGCTGTTTAAAAACAAACATAAGAGCACAACCTAGTTTTATAATATAAATACTGAGACCAATATTTTTTGTAAATTTTCTATTAAAGTAATATATAAATTTATTAATTTTCTTACATAATTTTTTTTTTTAGGGCTTAATATGCACATTAAATTCATTTTTATTCCATTGTGAATAGGGAAGAGAAAGCTGGATTCTTGGCTACATGGCTTTCAGTAAATTATTGGAAAAGAAATTTATTTTGAATATTTTTTCTGAATAATTACTGAAATCATGTTATTTACTAACAGCCTTGTAGCCGTTTTGGTCTTTCAAAAGTTCCAATTTTACTTCAGGCTAGCCAGGCAGAATCATCTACCTGGATTCTATTCTATACTTTATCTTCTTTGTTTGTACCAATAATAAATTTATAGTATAGATGTATAAACAGATTACTAAATGATATCTGATGGCAAAGACCTAAAGCTCAGCAGACGAGAATAATTTCCTTAAACTTTGCTTTCTAAATTCAGCTGTTTAATGCTTTCTTCTGCTTTTTGAAAAAGAAAGGGACAATATTTGTGAAAAATTGTCATTTCTGTCTAAACTTGTGTGAAGTATTTAAAACTGGCATTAACTATTTTACAACTAGGCTCCTGACTATACAATTATATTCATAATCATCTTTTCCGATTTACTATACTGCATTTATAAACCTAGTTATTTGTGATTAATAAGACATTTTTATTAATGATGTGAATGCTTTCTTGCAAATCAAAATTATCAAGTTTTTAGTGACATCTAGCGACAAATGTAGAACTTATATATTGCAGATGTTCCCAAATTTATTTTTTGCCTGAATTTACGTTGTTTTCAATTATTTTTCCATAAAGGGTTGAACTCTCCCTGAGGTGGTGGCAAATTAACAGTGTCCTTATTTTAAGTAATTGGGTTATTGTCAGTTTTATGAGATCAATAGATAATTTTCAAAATATTTTCAACAAATAAACAGTATTTAAACAATGCAAAAACGAAATTAACTAGGTAAAATGCAGAAATCATTATAGCTGATACATAGACGTCCAAGTAAAGGGGTAAAAGGGTGTTTATCCCTTTAGGCTTTGAATCCTCTTATTTACACCTCTCAAGTTGTTTTAAAATACGTTAGATTACTCCCATTGAACATATAGAACCCCTAATTTTACCCCAATACAAAGTAAAAAGCTTGGGCGTCCTTGCGTTAACATTAGTTTACAATTTGCCTTTTGTTCTTTTGCCAGCATCCGGCTGTATTTACATTTTTGAAAGGTTCAGCTGATTTCAAGGACCCAATCCAAAGTCGGTAGAAGGTCTTTCAAAAGGGGTGGTTGTTACATATACTATTTATCGCTCTATATATATTACTTTAATGTACCAATATCCCACTAACAACCAAGACGAATTAGTTGTGGTTTCTAGGGACTTTACTTGCTAGACCTCTAATGGTTTTAAGCTATTTTCCTGGGAAATTTTACAGCTCAAATAAAGCTACCAACCATGGAAAAAGTAGGTGCGGTGATGGGGTTCAATTTTTTATTCACTGACAGTAATAGTTATTTCTCGCATCGTATTATAAACGGCTTTCCGCAGATATAGAATGTACAATTATGAGATAAGCACCGGCTAAAAAAAACTGATTTTAATCTTATCATTGTACATTTTTATATTCGTAGAAAGCTGGATATAATACGATGCTAGACATAGTTTTTTCGTATGGATGAGAACCGGTTCCTATCCACCGGATTCGAATGAATACGAGAAAAAGGATTCTACTTTTATATATTCTACTGATTAACTGCTAAGATAGCTAGAAATAAAGTAGGTTCTATCTCTATTCATAATCATAATATATGAAGTGTGAATTTTTATTATTTTTTTTACAGATCGTGGCTTCACCCATAGCCTCTCACAATCATAGAGATATTTCTTTTTTTTATGTGAAATGATCTTTTTTGATCTAAATAGAGCATCAAAATTTATTTTAAATTGAATAGGTTTTGTGTTTATTTCTTGTTTTCAAAACTTATACCAATAGATATGCTAAATTGCACCTTACTTTCCCAGGAATCATCATAAAAAGTTTTAAAACGATAAAACAACTCTGTTATAAGAGCAATCCAATAATGCATAACGGACGGAGGGAACAACACTAATAATAGAAAAGCTTTTGTGAAAAAAAAGTATCAATATTTTGATGAAATGACAAATAATGTTTTATAATTTTCTCAGGCTATATAAATTGTTTTATCAATAAAATTTACACTTTTTAACATATAAATTGTCTATTATTTAAAAATCGATTTTGTTGTATAGTTTATTAGAGTATTATATAAAACAACCTAAATTCTATGATAGCCAAAATAAAGGAATAAGGATGACAACATCCATAAAAGCACATCTCAACAAATAACACAAAGGGCAAACGAACAAGAATTAGGATAAAATAGAATCGATTTTTTATTCGTAAAATACATAATTTTTATGAATTATATAGTTGCTCTGCACCTTAGATGTTGCTTTATTGTATTCGGAATCTTAAAAATCTTTTTAATAGATAATTTTTTCAAGCTAAAAAAATAAGCTTTGAAATTTGAACATTACATTGTGATTACATGCTTAAAAATTTAACTTTTTTACTAAACTTGGTTATATGTTTTTAGAGCTTTTATTGGCTTTACAATTTTTACAGAAACATCTTTTTTCTTATTTTTCAATATCATGGGAAAATTATATTTTTGTGTTTAATGGGACTTTATTAAACTGTTAAATGTAGATTATTAGACTCAAAAAAGAATTAAAATTTAAAAAATAATAGCCAAAAACAGTATCTGGACCCTTTAAAGATATCATAATATTAACAAATAAAAAAACCATACTACTTAAACATTTACAACATTATTGAAACATCTTTTACCCTTTTTTTCATTATCATGGGAAAGTTATATTTTTGTGTTCCATGGGATTTATAGTAAACTGTTAAAAGTACAGCTTTATCTTTGTACTAGCGGCTTCGGTCCTAGCGTCTATTTTATGGGAAGTCACCCTTCTATATATAATTTTTTTAGAGCTATAGAGATATTTTCAAAAATAACATTCGTTGTAAAACGTCTACCCCCTTATTTTTTCTGTTTACAAAATTTCCAAAATATTTTAAAAAATTGTGGGAAGAAAAAAGCTTAAAATCACCATAGGACCAAAGAGAATACTTTATAAAGAGAATACTTTAATATTCCCTGAAGAGTAGTGTCCAATTTGATATATCATTACTTTGGATATAAATCAATTTACATTTCATTGTCTTATCCCTTAAGATCCCCGATTTCAATATAATGTAATACATTAAAATTTATTCTACAAAATTATAAGATTGACTTAAATAGATCACCTTTTTAACGCCTTTTAACATATAAATTTGTTAAATCGATTTTTTAGAATAATAAATAATAGACAAATTGATTCATGTTAAATTTTTATCAAAACAAGGATGACAACATTCATAAAAGCAAAGCTCTGTTACGGTAGGACAAACGAACTTTGCTACGCTTTCTAAATTGTACCTAACTGTTATAGGATTCATCATACAAAGTTTGAAATCGATAGGACAATTATAACATGTCTAAATTAACAAAAAGAGCTAACCGTTATAGACAGACGGACAAACCTAATTGAGCCCCACTTATAGAAAGGTTTGCTTTTATGGATGTTGTCATCCTTGTTATTTACAATTGAGGTAATGGATTTATCATTAATAGAATCTTACACCAGATTATCATATACTCTAATAAAGTGAAACTTGTAGCTGGCTAAAATATCACCCTCCTCCCCTACTGGATGAACGAACTGACTAATAAATTATGTTCACGTGAGCAACCTAAATTGATGACAATTTTTACCCTGTTTTAATATCCACGTATATATTACATCCATCGTCCAACAAATAGTGATAGTTTATGATTGTCTTCAAAAAAAGAAGAAATCCGAACAATATATATAGCCAGGGATCTAAAGAGATAAGACAATGGTCAATAAATTGATGTTCATCTCCATTGATGATACTGTGGTACAAACAGCGGCAGACAGACAGGGTTTTTTTTTAGAATAGTTTCACTTTTACTCAACAAAATAAACAACCTTATAATAATCTTAAAAATTATTCACTCTATGTAATCAAGTTTATGATCAGAATTCTATGAAAGTCCCCAAAGTTGTTAAGCAAACATGAAAACGTTATTATAAAACATCATTCATGAATGTTAAAGCCTCAACTAGCTGATATTATAGAAAAATAATCAAAAAACCTTGAAAAGTGTATTCATCCACCAAAAGCATCCAACTTCAATTTAGAAGTTCTTTCTTATATGAAGTAAATATATAATATCAGACCTAAAGTTTTTACATTTTATTATATACTAGCAGCCGCGCACCTAGCATGTATGGGCCCTTTATACAAAGTAGTAAGAAGGTCGCCAAAACTAGCATAAAACCATCTCAAGATCTATATTTAGCTTTCCTAAAAATGAGAAGCCAATAGTTTAAGTATTCAAAAAAATCTAAGCTTCAGACAATAAGACAGATAAACATCCTAACATCTTAAAATAAATGAAGTAAGTCAAGATATGAAGCCAAAAATGATTTATTTTGTTAAAAATTTGCAAAATCAAAAAAAGATTACAAAAAAGTATTTTCTCCATTCAGCATTCATCATTACCAAGGTCATCATCATTCAATTCATTATGCTAAAAAGTCTTTTTAATGTTATAAAATCATGGATATTTTTCTTAATGTTCCAAATATATCTTAAAAGATTCAAAACAGTATTTAACTCGAAAAGATTGGTCACTTTACATGTGAGTTCTTCATTGATCATGAAGTGGGCGGTAGGGAAAGGGGGGGGGGCAAGATGACCACCTATTCTGACCCCTAATTGTGCAGTTCCTAAGTCATAAACATTAAGTGATACAATCTAAAATAATATTATGGGTGCAGATGTAGAGGTCAGCAATTCTTTAAGTAGTTGCCCCTTAATGACAGCTGAAATTACGTATAGGTTTTGTTCAGGAATAAAGTATAACCAACAAGGGAATTAAGTCTAAAATAATATTAGGGGGGCAAAAGCAGAGGTTTGTCATTAAGTTATTTTTTACCAAGAGACTTGTTGTTAAAAGTATCTGTATTATTACCTTGTATCTTACAGACAGCATAGTTTCTTGCATATGCATAGCAGTCAGAGTCAAACCATCCCCAATTGAAATCTATATGGCCCTAAAATTTGAAAAGCTAGCATTGAATCATGTTCTAATGGTATTTTAAACAATAATGTTTTTAAAAATTACATTTTAGTTGTAATCAATATTCTAGTACAATTTTTTTTTCTGTGATTTATACATTTTTGCTTAAAATACGACAATAATTATGCATTTAAGGGTATAGATTTCCAAATCATTCTGTCAATGTAGAAATCAATGAGTTTTCTTTATTTTGAATGTTCACATTTGGGGGAAAACACCTAAACAAATTTGTCTTTGAAGTAAAATTAGGATAAAACATTTATTTTAGAAATATTGGTCCTAGCCAGAGAAATCCTGAAAATAACTATTGATCAACCCAAATTTTTTTCTATTAGGAGTTCCCTTACTTGGATAAATATTTTTGAAACAAATTTTTATTCTTTTTCTACTCTTTGGGTACTAATATTGTAAAAAAATCTATTTACTGCAAGACAGTTGTATCTAGTCATGTTTCTTGGAAAATCTGGTCTCCAGTCAGTAAAACTTACTAAAATATAAAGTAAGGAATTCAATTATTACATCAATATAAATATAGGAAAATAAATCAACATAAAACAAAAATTAAGTGGGGGCCTACAGGGATGTCTAATCATTTTTTTTTGGGGGGGGGGGGAGTTCAACAATTCTGCAATAATGGAGGAGGGAGTGTCAGTCCTCAATGATCACTTTGAGTGAAAGTACACATATCACTTTTACCATTAAAAGACTGTTAATCAATAAAAATTCTTTTAGTATTTTATAAAGCAATACAAAGATATTTTGATATAAACAAGGATAAATTTATTAACTTTAAATATATCTGTCTATTTGTTACTACTAACTACAAAATAAAGTTACAGTTAATACCTGGAGATCCATCTGTCCACAACCAATTTCTCTCCTGTAGAACATCAGTACCACCAAGCCATACATAGGCATCAGCTCCACCCAGGTTGATTACCTCTAAATAATAATACTGAAATGTAGTTAAAAATGATACTATTTCTATTTGAAGTTTTAATTTTATTACAAGCAAAGCTTTTCTGTGATTAGGGTCAAATGGTATGTACAGATAAATCTTATTGTTAATTTAAGTATGATAGAATTGTCCTGTTCATTTTATACTTGTCATGGTGATTCTTGTAAGAGTTAGGTACTTATTAGAAAGCATTACCAAAGAGTCCAAGGTCCATAAACATGTCAATTTTTCAACTTCAACTTTAATTTATATGATATAATTTCATACAATTTTGTTTAGACTTCTGATTAAGTTCTGACACTAAACAAATGTCCTAGTATGATTTTTGATCTTTGTTTTTATAGATATTGTTAACCTTGCTTAAGCTTTAAATGAATTATTTTTTTTATATCTTTTAACAAACCTTTCACAAATTGCCATTCTTGAGTTGTTCTGATAGAGGCTAATTCTCCTCCCTCTGACTCACATTTTAACTTTGCATGATACCAGTTATATCTTAGATCTTTTAACAGTTTGTAACCATATCCTTTATATAAATGTGATTATAATATGTTGCCTATATATAGGGGCTTTTCCCTAAAGGTTCAGGGGAAAATTTAATAAATTTTTCAATATTTTATAACTTTATATATCTCTTTATAACTCTTTATAATCTTTATAACTTTATATTTTTTAAAACCTTCAATTTTTTCTCTTTTTTAATGCTTTTAAATATTTCTTTGCTGTTAGCATTTTTGGGGCTTCGCCCCTACAGGAGAAGGAAGGTTTCACAATCTTTGTCAATTAGAAAAAAAAGTTTAAAAGAAAATTAAAATGAAGAAAAAAATTTGAAAATAAAAAAAATAAGAACTTGATAAAAAAATAGAAAAGATAGGGAAAAAAGAAAAATTTGACTCCTTTCCAATGATTGGGAGAAAAAAAAAGATTGCTTTTGTTTATGGAAAACCTTTAGTAAGACTGCTAAATTTTTTGCTGCATATGTATAGCAAATAATATTTGTTTATTCTCTTGCCCAATTTTATTCTTAAATGAAGTAATTTCTGAAGATTTCAACAATTTTTCATATGTTAGTGTACCTGCATAGATATATCAATATTTGGTAACTTATTTTACAAAATAAATGCAGGTTTTATATTTAATTGTAAACCAAGTTTGAAAATTTATATCAACAGAGATGTAGTACAACAAAAATTTTGCAGTATAAATTTCGTTGTTTTAATGTGAAAGCAAAGAAAAGGGTGATTTTTCCTTAGTCTTATAAGTGCACAGATTGTTGTGATATTTTTGCTAGAAATGGATCTTGTAATCCTTAATTAATTTATTTCTAACTTAGTGGAATTTTTAAGGCATTATTCAATGAAAATTACTTAAAAGATAAGAAAAGGTAAATAAAAATGCAATTTGAAAAATTTGCTTCGCGATCACTTTAAGGGACAGATGGATGGAAAAATTATTTTTTTAAACTTTGTATTATAGATTATCTTACATATGCAATAATAATTTTACCAAATAAACATATTTATTTTTAAGACACTAGTGGCTTCTCCCCTAGCCTCTAGGGTTTTATTTCCTGAAGGTTCAGGGGATTTATAACTTTTTAAAAGTTTTTAAAAATTTCTTTGACATTAGATTTTTTGGGGCTTCGCCCCTATAGGAGAAAGAAGGTTTTACAATCTTTTTGAAAGAAATTTAAAAAGAAGAAAAATTATTGAAAATATAAAAAAATTTATAAAAGTAAAAAAAAAATATAAAAATTTATAAAAACATAAAAAACATTAAAATTAGAAAAAAATATGAAAATTTTTTATGGGGGGGGAAATTTTCATTTTTTGGGAGGTTGGGGGTGTCTTAAAATATCTTAAAACCACCACAGAACCGATGGTTATATACCCTGAAGAGTAGAATCCAATCGGTTCAGTTTTTACAGAGATCTTAAGCTTCAGACGGACGGACAGACAGATGGATGGAAGACGAACAGACAGACAGACAAACGGACGGACTGACGGACGGACAGACAGACAGACGGACAGACGGACGTACATACGGATGGACAGACAGACAGACGGACAGACGGACAGAAGGACAGACAGACAGACGGACAGACGGATGGATAGACGGTCAGACGGATGGACAGACGGACGGACAGACAGATGGATAGACATCATTCTACTTTGTATTATAGATAAGTAGAATACTTTATAATTATCCTCTTATATTATTTCTTTTTTATTTTAAATTCAGTAGATTAGTCTATAAGTCAGTGTTTCTTTAGGTTTACATAAATATAAAGATATATTCAAATACAAACTCTTAACAGTTGGACTCCCTTCCCTCTCTCATACAGTGTGGGGTGAGGGATCATTCACAATCTTCTGTGATCTATTAATATCAAATTTGAATTACCTGTGGTAGAATCAAAAGTGTAGCAATCTGAAATATTATATAATATCAAAATAGTATTTTTATTCTACAATACTTTCAAAATTTGTATTTACAATTGGAAATGAGTTAATAGATGGAAAAATGTTTTCTAATATAAAGATAGAGATATATAATTATATCTTTATACCTGTTTTCTTCTCTTTGCTTTCTAGAATCTAGAAAAAATTTAATTTTTAGTTAAGCTTACATTTTTTCATAGAGGAAAATAATCATATATTAATTTAGCTAATTGATTTTTATTAATTTATACCTTGGTCAGATTTGTTTCAGTATCAAGTTTCAAACTTGTTAACTGTTGTTGTAAAACCTGAAATTGAAGAAAGTGTTATTGAAGTTTAGGTCAATCGTAAAATGAAGTGCAATTAGTTAATAGCCTTGCAATTATTTTTTTGTAGTTCAAAAATTGAGATTATTATTGAAATAGATCTTTTAAAGGTACAAAATGTTATTTTTAGATAAGTAAAAAATATTACTTTCCTTTTTTCTTGTTAGGGGGGGGGGGGGAGTGATCAAAATAATTAATAATAATCTCCTTGAAGTGTCAAGTAAACTTTTTGAAAAAATAGCCAGCAATCTGAAAAGGTCCAAAACTAAGGATCCACAAATATAGAAATAAGCTGCTTTCATGACCAAGTATATAATATTGATTTACATATCAAACTACGTTTTGGATAAAACATCTTATGAAAAAGAAATAATCAGGACAAAAGGTTTAACAAATGTAATTTCTTTACCTGAGAGTCATTTTTCAATTCATTGTATGTAGAATCAATTTTTTCCTTTAAAATGAGAATAGTTTAATACAAAATTAAATTCTATGACCAATTCATCAAAATTACAAAAATCAAAATCATATAAATCTATTTGTAACTTACTGTAAAACAGGTTAGTTTTAGACAATAAAAACAAAATAATGAATTTTTTATAGATGTGTTTGAGGTTCAGCAGTCAATAAAAACAGCAGCTTTTAGAACATCTAACTCTGTCATTCTTACAAACACTCTTTTGCTTACTTCCTGTTGCTCTTTTTTATGCATGCCCTTATTCTTTATTTTTATCATTTCAAAAAGCTTTGGCCCTCTATCTTATTACATAAAATTTACCTCAATTTGTGTTTTCAAATCTTCAATTGTTTTTCTCATATTTGTCATTTCATCCAGAAATGTCTCTAAATAAAATAATTAAATTTACTCTTTATTTTTTTCTGTCTTTTTTCTATGTTTATTTTATACATTATTCTGCAGACCCTTGTAATTGATTTTGTACTTCTTAAGACTCAAGAGGCATAATTTTTCTACCTCAATTGCTAAACAAAAGTTTATATTTACATGTCCTGAAACACAAAGTTTGAAAAATAAATTCAAGTTTTTTTAAAATTATGTTTAAGGATTTCAAAAAAAGTAAAATCTTAAATTATTGAACAAATGTTTTAACCTAATCTTCTAGGGAATTGATAAAACATTTTAGTGCTAGTAAAAATTCTAATGTTTCCACTACCAACAGAAAGAAAAAACATTGATAATGTAAAAAATTGCTTAACATTGACAATGTTTTTTGTTAGCAGTGGAAACATTACAATGTTTTGCATTTTTATAATCAAGTCATTAACAAGAACTTTGTATGAAGCATAAAAATCTGAGAACTCATTTTCAAAACAAATAATTATCATTATTGCAAAAATTTAAAAATTTTTCACAAACCATATTATTAAAGTAAAACTAAAAATCTATAACAAAAACGTTTGAATTGAATTAGATTTATTTACCTTGTCCATTAGTTACACTCAGTGTAATAACAGTGGAAAAAATAAGCCAGAAGAATAAAATTATATTCATCCTCAATCTAAATAAATAAAAAATTTTTACAACATCTTTTTTCAGGTTTTTACCAATTGAATTATAGATGGACTCTTTTAGAATAAATATATTTTCAGATACTTGATACTTGGGGCTTTCCCCCATAGTGCCTTGTAAGTCTAGAACAACCTTCCCCTCCCCCTGTTATTACCTATATAGATTTATAGTATAGAAGTATGAACAGCTTACTACATCCTTAACTTTTTCAAAGACCAAAAATTCTGCAGACAAGAAAGAATTTCATTAAATTTTGCTTTCTAAATTCAACTGTTTAATGCTTTCTTTTCCTTTTTGAAACAGAAAGGGGCAATTTTTGTGAATTCTTTGATAAATTACTTATAAGCAATCAATGAAAACTTTGCTTATTTTGCTTACATACTAAATCATACTATTTTTTTTTATAAATTACTTATAAGCAATCATTGAAAATCAAAGACAAAATAAAGGAGGTTAGGTGAGGTTACTCCAAAGAAAAGAATAATATTTTACCACCAAAAGTAATTATAAAAATTGTCAAATTTAGATAAAGTTTGTTCTAAACTCACAATATAGTCACAGCAAACCTATTGTAAACTATTTCAATTATAACTTTTTGTAACTGATTAATTGTTCAAGTCAGATGCATACAGCACAAATTTTATATGATAAAATATTTATGATCTACAACATTATTACTATGCACTTTTAAATTAAACTTTGCATTGAATTAAACCAAAAAATTTTAATCACAAATTTACTGAATGTCCTATTGTTGGCTGAGTAATTTTATCATAAAACTTAATAATAATACAATAGTTTTATATGATCTAGTATATTAATAATTTTCATAAAAACATTTTACATCAAAGACTTTCCTTGCCAATTTTTATGCTAATTCATTGCATGGAAAAAAAAAACTTCACAACTGAACTTATGTAATCTTTTACAATACAAATTATTAGAATTTATTTTCTCGTATTCATTTGAATCCAGTGAATAGGAACCGGTTCTCATGATTACGAAAAAACTATGTCTAGCATCGTATTATATCCAGTTTTCACGAATATAGAAATGTACAATCATAAGATTAAAACTAGTTTTTTTAGCCGGTGCCTTTGGCACCACGGGTATAAAAAAACTAGTTTTAATCTTATAATTGTACATTCTATATCCGTGGAAAGCCGATTATAATACGATATGAGAAATAACTATTCTTCACTAGGCACTTTAAGAGAAACCCAAACTTTAAAAAAAATATATTTTGGGACAAGGTAACTCAACCCCTACATGAGAAAAAAAAATGCAAACCTTCTATATATCAAATGGAGAGGGGGGGGGGGGTTAGCCTTGAAAAATTTTACATATGTAAAATAGCATGTAGAATATAAACTCTCTTACCTCTATCCTGAAAAAATCAACAGAGATTAATATTTTCAAATTTTCAATTCATTAATTTTAACTTTAACAAGTGTTTTGTAGAAAAATATTAGTCACTATCTTGAGCACTGATATCCTCTTTACGTAATTTGGTCTATTGATCAGAGTTAAATTCTTAAAAAACTTTTTTGGCTTACTGCCTCACTAACATAGTGAGGCAAAATTATCCCCTTTAAATTTGTAGTGAGTCTTATGAATTTTAATTAAGCAAGAAATTTTTAGTGAGGCAAACGTTTTTTAAGAATCCACCTCTGTTCTTTCAATTCCTGAAATGCTGACAAAGAAGATAAAGTATAGAATAGAATCCAGGTAGAAGATTCTGCCTGGCTAGCCTGAAGTAAAATTGGAACATTTTTAAAGACCCAAAAGGCTATAAGGCTTTTAGTAAATAACATGATTTCAGTAATTATTTAGAAAAAATATTCAAAATAAATTCCTTTTGCAATAATTTACTAACAGCCTTGTAGCCAAGCTTCCAGCTTTCTCTTCCATATTCAAAATGGATTAAAAATGAATTTGATGTGCATTTTAAGCCTTAAAAATTTAATTATGTAAGAAAATTGACAAAAAATATGGGTCTCGGTATTTATATTATAAAACTAGGTTGCGCTCTTATGTATGTTTTAAACAGCTGATTTATACATGATAGCAACTACATCCATACATTAACTTGTGGTAGGGGCGGAGGGGGGAGGAAGGGGCCATACCCATTTAACTGACCCTTGAAAATTACAAATGTGATCAATCGTACTTACCAAAATTAAAACATCATAATGTTAAGTGACTTTTCATCTTTGTCTAAAACAACCAAACAACTAATGTTGTCTTTACTTATATAAGGGGTGTGTATCAGAGGTGCTAGTCTCTATCAGATACATATGTGTATGGGTAAATAATTACCTTCTGAATACAGAGAATACTTTGAATAGTTCAAAAATTAGGTGTATTACACTATATACAATACATCATTTTAAATCATGAAGATCAATAAAATTTTTAAGAGTATATATTAGATTTAGATACAAATAAATGTTTCTAATTTTGTCCAACTAGTCATTGTGATTTGTATTTTAGCATTATTGTCTTTACTGCGCAAGTCAAAGATTCCTTCTAATTTCCCAGAAGTTTTTAGGGTTTTCACTTCTATTTCTCCTTATTCTATGAATGCAGAAAATATTAAAACAATTTTTTTTTAGAAAGGGAAAGGATGTAGTTTTTTTGTTTGATTGTTTTTTACTTTAAGATATGATATATGGTGCAGAAGGCTGTCTGTAGGTGTAAGTATTTAAGTCTGTAATTTGCAGGGATCTAAAGGGATAAGACAATGGCCTGTATATTGATGTACTTACCCAATGATGTTAGGCAAATTTTCGCATTGCCCCAAGAGGTAATTTTAAAAAAAATAGAAAATTTCTGTTGCTGCCAATTTTTGTGAAGTAACTACCTATAATCTGTTTTTTTGGGTGGAGGGATTTTTCATTTTCCTATCCCCCCAAAAAATAGCTTAAAACCACCACATGATCAATAGGTATATACCCTGAAGAGTAGAATCCAATCGGTTCAGTAGTTAATGAGATCTTAAGCTTCAGACGGGCAGACAGATGGACAGACAGATCTCATTCTACTTTGTATTTGTACTTTCAGCGTAAAGCAAATTTCTCTGCAAGGGCTAGGTCTTAAGCTGTAGCTCTCTGGAGAGGTGACACAAAGATTCAAAATTCAACATTGTTTTAATATTGTCATTCTTTGAGCATTAATTGAATTATTTTTTATTTGTTTTGGACCAAAACTGTAATGTTTATATTAAAAAAAGTGAAGCGATTGTTTTTTTTTTTAACATCCTTTATATATTCTGCTCATTCTACTGTCTGATTTCAGAGATTCGCTTTCATTGATGTTGTCATCCTTGTTTATGTAATATTTTAAGTAAATTTTCAACATTAAAAGAAAGTAAATATTTTAACAAGTGTTTTTGTTAAAATTTCTATTTCATTGCAATATTCTAGAATTTTAGATTTGTAGGAAATTGTTTTATTTGCAATTAACAAATTTAATCTTCCATTTGAATTAGTCTATAAGAACAATTTAAATGACTTCAAGTATGGAATGATTGAATTTAGTTATCTTTTCTGCTACTTTCAGCCAATTATGTACAGGATTTATAAGTTTTCTTTCCAAAATCCGCAGAAAGCTGTTTTTAACTATTCTAATTATTGGATACATGAATATAAAATAGTGGGCAAAATAGTGAGGCAAAATTAATAATCCTCTCTATATTTTTAGTGAGCCAAAGGATTTTTAGTGGTACAAAAGTTTTTTTAAGAATCCACCTCTGACAAACTTTTTTTAGTGTTTATAAATTTCTTATTCAATATTCTTATGAGTTTATATTATTATTAAATCTTTTGCTTTAAATGGAAAGAAAAACATGCAAACATAAAAATTCTTTTATGTTTGTTATTGCGATTAATTTTTAAAATGCACACTTGTTTTTTATACGTAATAAACTTTTTTTTAAATACTTTTCATGAGTAATATTGGCATTTTCTCTTAAATTACCTTCATGAACACTGAAAGTCCCCCCCCCTCCCCCCAAATAAGGAGGCAGTATTGTTTTTATTTCTAACTTTAAGTCAGATTGGTTATGTTATGTACAGGTAGCAGAGTTAGGGAACTCTGAAGTGGTAAGGAGAAAAAACTTATTTCCACCTTTTTCAAATCTATCATAAAAAAACAGTTCTCAATAAAAATTTGTGTAAAAACAATATAACATGGATGACAACATCCTAAAAGCGAAGCTCTAAAACAGTAGGACTAACCAACATTAAAACATGTAGAGTGTCAGAACTGAAAAATCAGAATATAAATAAACAACAGTAAAAACAAAATTGTTAGTATATTTGGTCAAAAACTGCATAAATACAGGATAATTTAGGACTTGATTATAGAGATGCTTCGCCTATAACATTAAACTTTGTTGTCCCAGGAATCATTATTCTAAAAATCATAAAAATCTGATAATTTTATGACACAAAAGTTAGCTGTTAAAAAGTTAAAAGCAACATGTTTAAAATAGACATACGGACATTCTGGTAACGATTATAGAGTTGCTCCGCTTTCTAAATCATGTCTAATTACTACAGGAATCACCATGCAAAGTTTAAAATCGATAGGACAATTCTAACATGCTAAATTAACAAAAAAGCTATCCGTCACGGACATAAGGACGGACGAACCGAAACTAATAATAGAAAAGCTTTGCTTCAAAATTTTTTACAAAATACAAGTGTAAAATGCTAAATAGATTGGATACAGAAATTAAGTAGATATTATGACAGTGGATAAATTGTCGCCAATTTATGATGTTACATTGACATCATTTATTGATCAGTTAGTCCATCAAGCAGGAGGATGGTTTAAAGGAGGTGGATTTGGAGAATTATTATTTTACAAGCTACAAGTTTAACTTTATTAGAGTACACGATAATCTAGTGTAAAATCCATGTAGTATTAAATCCATTTTATCAACGCAAATTCTTTTTTTTCAACTTTATTTTATAATTTTATAATGTAAAACTATGAATTTGAAGAAAGTTAATTTATTATAAAATTCATTGATCTAAAGGAATAATACAATGGCCGATAAATTGATCAATCAAAATTTATAAATATAAAAGTTGTTGAGCAAACAAATAAGTAAATGACATTAAACCATAAGGAAAAAGGAAAATTTAAATCTTAATATGAAAGTAACAAGATATCTGTCTGTTTTTGCCACCCAATTAATTTTTAAAAAATTGTGGGAGTCATCATGCAAAGTTTTAAATTAATAGGACAGTTCTAACATGTATAAATTGATGAAAAAAGTTAACCGTTAAGAATGGACAGAGGTACGGAACGAACCCCAATTATAGAAAAGATTTGAATTTTAAAAACAAGGATGACCAAGTTGGGCTTTTGGCGAGCTCAGAAACCTTCACTTCTTTAATGTCTTTTTTGAGGGGAGGGGGGTCTTTTTGGCATTACCCGTGCTGTATAACCTTGGGAACTTTTATTAAATTTTCATTTGTTGGTTCATAAAGTTGAGTATTTAAACGTTTCAACCACTAATTGTAATCTACAGAAGGGGTAATTTGTGTATTATTATTGGGGATGTGCATCAATTTATCGACCATTGTCTTATCCATTTAGATTAATACTGATATGACCTAACATAATATAACTTAAGGAAAAACACACAAAAGAAACCCCGCCCCTTTTATTTTCAATTTCTTTGAAAAATGAAAGATTTTCTAATTGAAAATTAGGCGTAGCAACATGAAAACTTAAAAACTTAATATCTTTCTATAACAATATTTATCTTCCTATCTATCTTTATTCTTTATTACTCTCTCTTTTCCCACTACGTCTTGCTTTCTCTCTCTCTCTCTCTCTCTCTCTCTCTCTCTCTCTTTCTTACTCTTTCACTCCTATCACTATCTCTTGTAATAACTTTTTAATCCCTCTCTCTCTCCCTGTAATCTTTCTCTTTTTTTTCCTTCCACTCTCTCTTGCATTCACTTTTTAATATTTCTCTTTCTCACACTTACTCTCTCTCTCTCTCTCTTTCTTTCATTATCTCTCTTACTCTCTCTCCCTCTTTTTTCTCTCTTTCTTCTTATTATCTCTCTTTTTTGTCTCTTTCTCTTTTTAATCTCTCTCCCTCTAAATGTTTCTTTCCTTCCTTCTCTTTTCTTGCTTCCTCTCTCTATCTTTAATCATTTTTATTTCTTCTTTTTTCCTCTTTCTTTCTTATCATATTATTCCAAAATTTATTTCTTTAATTCATTGTCTTATCCCTGAGAAACATTCTATCTATCATTCTATATATTAATCTCTCTCTATCTATCTATTTATCCATTGTCTTATCACCTAATACCTGAGAAACACGGAAAACCTAAAATTTAACCCTTTACAGTCGGGCCCCTTGCCGCACCTTAATCGGTCGGGGGGAGGGCGTTCAACGCGATTTAACCCACTCCCCCCCCCCCCCAATCTGTAAGGGTTAAAGTATTTATGGCTAGGGAAGTACAGTTAAGCAACCCAACCCATTCTTTCACTATTATTAGCACTGATTTTAATCATCAGCACTTACAGAAAATACAACATTTATTTACACTATAAACTAGCAGAATAGGCAATGTGTGAAATATTTTCTGAACTTTTATATAGCTTGGTCTTAGAAAACGCGTGACCGACTAATTTTGTTACATTAACTTACTAAATAATATACAATTTGCTTTAAACTTATATTATCATAAAATTTTGATTCTAAAAATGTCTTATTCTATTCTAAATTAGCGTCAAATTTGCTTTTTTGTATTTTTAGTGAGACTCCTAGCGGCAAAAATTAAAACTACATAACATACAAATTTTGGAAATTTCTATATTTTTTATATTAAAATGGCAAAAGAAATAGAGACTAGTTCAGATTATATACCTACTATCTATCTATCTATCAATGTCTGTCTGTCCGTCTGAAGCTTAAGATCTCAGTAACCTCTGAACCGATTGGAAAGGACAAAGGAATGTAAATTAAACTGGTACACAAACACGACTCCCTTAAGAAATTTGGGCACTTTTATAAAATCTTGATTGGTTGATTCAAACTAGCAAACTATATAGCTAATTATCTTAGTCTACTGAAGGGGTAATGTTGTTTATCTTCATTTAGTATGTTTTGTTTTTTTATTTTGTTTTTTCATTTGTTTTATCCCTTAAGATCACTGATTTCATGGTTCTACATGTAAGTATTTTAAAGAACAAAGGATAGAGCATACATGGATATTATGACAGGTGAAAATTTTTGTCAATTTAGGTTGCTAACATTGACATCATTTATTGGTGATTATGTTCATTCAGAAATGGTAAACTGGATAGATAAAAGTATCAGTATTTTAGCAAGCTACAAGTTTCACTTTAAAAGAGTACATGAAAATCTGGTGTAACATCCAAGTTAAAAAAATATATCCATTTAAAAAAACAAAATTGATTTTTCAATTTCAAATACAATTTGCTACACTTTCATAATTTATGTTGGAATTGTAATCCATATAAAAAAGTAACAGGATGCACATATGTGTGTCTGTCTGTAACGAAGGATCTTGCTAATTGCTAAACTGATATGGTTCTCCTAAAATAGGTCATAAAAGAGGTTTATAGCTATTATTGGTATATTGCCCCAAGGATAAAATTGAAAGATGTCATGTGGGGTTGAATTGACCCTCCCCCCTTTTTAGTATCCCTATAGGCCTCTAGGGGCGTAGCTGCTAACATACAGATAAACAGATTACATTTATGTATATCCACATTTTAATGATCTGTCTATTTAACCTAAAAGTTTTATTCATCTTTCTAAACAAGTACTAACTTATCTATCCATCTAATTAATTTTATTCTATTCATAAAGTCCTTACACCCCTAAACCTAATTTTACAAGCACAACTCAAATATTTATCAATCTAGCTGTTTAGTGATCTTTTATAAAGGATAGGCAGACAAACATATAAACCTCCAATTTAGGATTATTATATACATTTTATACAAATTCGTTGGTCTTTCCAAAAATTCGTTAAAATACATTAACTATTATGAGGCATATCAAAATTAATATAAGGTTTATACATACTAATTTTTACCCCTGTATTAAATGATCATAATTGATGAGGGGGAAAAAAGGTATAAATTGCTATTTCCACTATGGCTTAAAACTGATTTATATCCGCTGGATTAAAACCGGTTCACAGCCATATTAAAAAATCATACATAGCATCATATTACAGACAATTTTCTCTAATAAAAATTATAAAATTAAAACTACAGTATATATAATAGGGTATAATCAAACCTCTATGTATTATAACTCTATAGTGATGAGTATTTTTTAAGCTATTATTTTACATAGTTTCAATTTAGTAAGGTATAATTATTCCCATGTAAAAATGTTAACCCTTACAGATCGGGCCCCAATTCCCACCTTAATAGATCGGGGGGGGGGGGGGGCTCAAAGAGCCCCCCCCCCCCCTCTATCTCGGCTCCTGGTACAGATAAAGACGTAAAATTTTTTTCTGGTGGTTTATGTGTATTTTTAGAGAAAATTACTTTTTCTAGTCATAGCAGTCAGACCGCTCCTTAGCCGCTTTTTAGCGGCCAGCCGCTAAATTTTAAAACAGCTGTAGAGCGGCCAATTTTGCAGCTAGGATGACCAAATTTTAGGACGGATTTTTTATTTTTCATAACAAAAAAATTACTTTTTCTGATCATCGCCGAAAAACGGCAAATAACGGAAACCGCCATTTTCGGCGGTTACGGCGGTAAAACGGCGGTTGGCGGCGCAAATTAATATTTTTATCTGTTTATTATTGCTCAAGGATTTACCAAAAAAATTATAGGTCTCTAGCTGTAATAGAAGCCACGATATTCATGATATATGTCTGTAGTAAAAGCCGGACAAAAATCGGTCATAAAGTCGGTCAGGGATCGGTCAAACGGTCATAACACCACTTTTCTCAGATGGTCATTGATATCTAAGTATTCACCAAAAAAATTTTAGGTTTCTACCTTATACACAAAAGTCATAATGTAGAAATTAAGATTTATTTAGAATTTTTCTAATTTTTTTTGCTACCCCACCGACTTTGACCGGACACCACGACCGACACAGACCAGATATCCTAATAAAATCAACTCTTGCCGACGTATAATTACTAAACTTAAAAAGTCATGAAGTTACAGCTCTCCATCTTACCTACAAAAAAAATGAGATTGAAAAAACTAGAGGGGGGGGCTCTTTGAGCCCCCCCCCCCCCGATCTGTAAGGGTTAAGACTTGAAAAGATTAACTTAAAAAACAACAAAATAATGTTGATAGCCAAAACTGTTCTTATTTTACTCAGGGATCTTAAGAGATAAGACAAGGAATGATAAATTGACATGCATCCCCAATGATGGTAAATAAAATTACCCCATAAATGGATTAAGGTATGTGGTTAAAAAGTTTCTACACTACTTGTTTTAAACTAATAATCAAAGATTAAAGAAAATTTTTGAGCCAACAAATAAGACCATAGGTTTATACAATTTTGGGTAAAAGTGTAATTTAATGGCAAATGTCCCCTTCCTCCCTGACTTTCCTATGTATGAAATGGCTATTTTGACGTATATTTTTTTTGTTTCATTTTCAGGGCACACCTAAATTTTCCAAGATTGTCCAACGGCTGAATTCACCTTTACCTCATAAATTCTTTTTTATGCTTGTAAGAACTGCCTCTTTAAATTAGGACTTGTCAATAGATGGATAGATAGATATATACTTGTATATAAGGATGGATGGGTAGATAGATACTTGTTTATAATTTAGATAAATAGATGGAAATCTTTATAATAAAGTAACAGTCTATCTATCTGTCTGTTTGGTTGTACTAAACTTGCCGCTGAATTTACATGGTTCTGATTTTCAGAGTAGCTTCTCATAGGTCCTTGAAGGTTTATAAATGTTTTGGGAGAGGGTTCCCAAACAGAAATTGCCCCTAAATTGGCTCATTAATTAAATTCTTCCCTCTTCAAGTGCTTCTAGGGGTGTAGCTGCTTTAGGTAGATATTTGGAAAAAAAAAAAACAACATATATAATGGATTATTTCTATTTCTCTTTTTAAAACACTCAACTTTATGAAATTACTAGCCTACAGCTCACGTTGTTCGCTGGTCTGTAATGCTCTTGAGAATATTAAATATCCGTACTGGGAAGGTAGAAGGCTAATGCAATTATTAAGATATGACGAAGCGGCCTCAGGCCGCCTTAGGGTCCGAGTTATTAGGAAAAATTATTATATTATAAATTATAGAGTAGCTTCTCTACTAAAAAATATTTTAGCAGAAAATCTTACATGAACTTTGTATGTCTGTCTGGTACAAAATCAGAATTATGATTTACTTAAAATTAAAAATTAAAAGCAAATTTGTCTGTGAGGATTTCGCTGACTAAAAAGCATCATATATATTTAATTAACTTTGTCAGTCAGTCCGTCCATTATGCTAAAGTTTTAGTAATTAGATTTTATGGTATTTTATGTTTTAAGTTTACTGTATTTATTTCTATTGACATCTAATGTTTTAACCATATTGTCCGTCTATTTTATTAGATTTTTATGAACTTCACAAAGTTTATGGATGTTATCATATGTTTCTTGGTACTCTAATTGAAATGTCTGTCTGTCTGTCTGAAAGAAACCGTAAAGAAGTAAACGTGAATTTCTCTTCAGTTATAAAAGATCAATGGCTGGAATTAAAAACATCCCCATACTGATGAACTTACTTTGTCCGTCCGTCTGTTGGAATGCTTTGATATGCATCTACTATCAAAGATATTATATAAATTCTATTGTAAAGATTTCCATGTTTATTAGCTTTACTAAGGACTTATAAATGATGTCATCCTTGTTTAGCTTTAAAATTTCTAAGAAATTCTATATGTTCTATAATTAATATCTTATCAAGAGTAAGGGCACATCAAGGGTAAACCTTGGTGGGTTAGGGCCCCCTGCAGGAGTTAGGCTTATGCAAAAAAACTATCCCTTCTAATTTACAATTTATTTCTAAAATATGGAAGTGGAATGCTCGATATGCACTCGATATGGGAAAGCACCCTAATCCTCACTTTGGCTGACCTTGCTTTTTTATTAGATATAATATGATGAGCATCTACTCTGCATCTCAATTGGCCCGTCAGTCTGTCTGCAAAAAACGTTTTTCCACTTTTTTTTATGAAGGTTAAGATCTCAATAACTACTGAAGCAATTGGGTTCTCTATTTTAGGTAAGCTTTAAATAGGTCCCATGATGGTATTAGGCTATTTCATTTTCAGATGGTTTTGAGCTATTTTTTCTGGCCTGTTTCTGTCCCTTCTTATTGAGAACCCCTGGATGCTAGGTACACATCCGCTAGTTTAAAATATTCTTATGCATTTAGAATAGAAAGAGATAAATATATTAACTTACACATAAAGATTACTTCAAGTTCAACTACTTACGTTAGAATTTCTGTAAGGCTGATTTTAGTTATTTATTTTATAATAAAAGCCTTTGATACTATGAACGTATTAACATTCTGCCTTAGCGTTTTCTTGTTTTTAAAAAAAAAACCTCTCTCTAACTTGCTTTTTCTTCCATTTTCTTTTGATTTCCTAATTTAATCTTCAAATATGTATTTATAATAAAGCCATTTTCATTCTTTCAAAATTAAAGTAATATATATAGAGTGATAAATAGTATATGTAACAACCACCCCTTTTCAAAGGCCTTCTACTCACTTGGGGTTGGGTCTTTCAGATCAGCTGAATCTTTCAAAAATGTAAATACAACCGGGTGCTGGCAAAAGAACAAAAAGCAAATTGTAAACTAATGTTAACACAAGGACGCCCAAGCTTTTTACTTTGTATTGGGGTAAAATTAGGGGTTCTATACGTTCAAGGAGAGTAATCAAACGTATTTTAAAAAAACTTGAGGGGTGTAGAATAAGATATTCAAAGTCTAAAGGGGTAAACACCCCTTAACCCTGTACTTGGACGTCTGTGTATGACCTTTAATTATTTCTGTATTTTTTCCTAGTTAATTTCGTTTTTGTATTGTTTAAATACTGTTCATTTGTTGAAAAATATTTTGAAAATTATCTATTGATCTCATATAACTGACAATAACCCAATTACTTAAAATAAGGACATAGATAATTTTCCAACACCTCATGGAGAGTTCAACCCTTTACTGAAAAATAATTGAAAACAACGTAAATTCAGGCAAAAAATAAATTTGGGAACATCTTCAATATATTAGTTCTATATTTGTTGCTAGGTGTCACTAATAACTTGAAAATTTTGATTTACAAGAAAGTATTCACATCATTAGGAAATATATCTTGTTAATCATAAATAACTAGGTTTAAAAATACAGTAGTGTAAATCGTAAAAGATGATTATTTATATAATTTTATAGTCAGGAGCCTAGTTGTGAGAAATTGATAATGGCAGTTTTAAATAATTATCAAAAGTTTAGACAGAAATGGCAATTTTTCACAAAAATTGTCCCTTTCTTTTTCAAAAGCAGAAGAAAGCATTAAACAGCTAAATTTAGAAAGCAAAGTTTAATGAAATTATTTTCGTCTGCTGAGCTTTAGGGTCTTTGCCTTTGGAAATCAAATAGTAAGCTCTTAATTCATCTATACTATAAATTTATTCTTTCAAAAATGCAATTTAAATTACGGAATTTTTTCCAATATATATTTTTTTATGACCGTCAGGAAAGGGTTAAAATGTTTTTAATTTGTGTTTCAAAATTTGGACACATTAGGGAGGGGCGCTAGAATCAACTCATTTTAAAACTAAGTTTTCTTAAATTTACTATATTATGAATTTAAATTTTCTTTTTTAAGAATAGTAATAAACTACTTTAATATTATGTAAATAGCAAGATGAAATAAAAAAAAATTATTTATTCTTAATAAAGTAAAATAATAAAGTAATAAGAAAACGTTGTTTTAAAACTTAGGGGACTAGTGTAATTAACAGCCCATTGTTCCATCGCTCTGAAAAAATTCTCTTCATATATTTTCTTAGAAAATATATTAGCTTCCCCCCAAAAGACAGGTGTATGTTAACAGCAATTAAAACAAATCCTTTTAAATCTCTAGATTTCTAGGATATGTATGTGGATGCTAGACAAATATCTTTTCATCATAACTTTGTTTATCATCATTTGGGATGTACATCAATTTATCGGCCATTGTCTTATCCCTTTATATTTCTGGTTAAATGTCAAAAAAAGAAATTACAGCGGTTAGCAAGATCCTTTAATACAATCAGACAGACACCCAGAAAGACATCCAGTTACTTTAATATTTAGAAAACTTATCCCATATGTTTAAATCCCTAGGGAATGAGAAAAAAGGAAATGGCGGATTTTTTGAGACATTCTAGTAAAATTCTCAGCCTTTTTAACACATTTTATGAAAGCAAAGGATTCAAAAAATCATTTAATTTATGCAACTAGAATGGATATAGAATATATACATGGATTTTATGACAGGGGAAATTTTATCGTCAATTTAGGTTGCTAACATAAAACTTATTTATTGGTCTATTTGTTCATCCCTTAAAAGGGGTAATGAGGGTGGAAAAGGAGAATCATAATTATAGCCCGCTGCATGTTTCACTTTATTAAAGAACATAAAAATTTGATGTAAGATCCAAGTAATGATATATTAATTGCATCGTTCGTTAGTTTGTTTCATTGCATAAATACCTATTTGAAAAAATATCTATTAAAATCTTTTTTTCTTCTCATGTCTTAAATGTGTATTTTTTTTCTAGATTTTAAACTCTTCAGTACCTCAATTTATTTACTAATCTTTTAAAATGTGAACAAGAAAGAATAACACCAATAACAGTGAAACTTAATCAAAGGAAGCAGCTTACAGTGTGTAATACAAACAAGGATGACAACATCCATAATTATGGATAGACATCCGGAATGAACTATAGAGCTGTGTAATACAAAAATTAAAACAAATTAAATCACGAAACCTTTTATGATGTATAATGTGGAAATCTTATTAACAAACTTATTTAATCCCTAAAAATTTCAGGCGTCTATCTTGAAAAGGATCCGAGAAAATTACGTTTCCCGAAAAACATTTCATATGGACTTACAGACAGACGGATATTTTAAAGTATTCTAGAGTAGCTTCGCTATTAAAAAACATGTCATACAATACAAATGACCAATTCTAGGCCAATATACATTATAATTAACCAATGGTATAATGAATACTGGCTTATCATTGGTCATTTGATTGTTTTTTCATATGGCACTATACTAATTTATAAAAAAGATCCAAAAACTTCACATTTTACAGAATATTTTGGTTTACAAAAAAAACATTTAAAAGCCATTATTTACTGTTCAATAAATGTTAAAAAGTCATTGATTGCGATGAAAACATGAAAATCTTTATAAAAAATTTGCAGTGTTTTCACATAACAATTAAAGAGAATTTAAATAAAAAAGCTAAACATCAAGGTTTAGTGATTTTTTTAGTTAATAAAAGGACAAAAATCATATTGTAAACATATCAGGATCTCTGACTGTCTGCCTGTGTGTATCGAAGTATCTTTCTAATCGCTTAGCTGATATAGTTCTCCTAAACAAAGTAGCTTCGTATAATAGGTCCATGGCAGGATTCTAACTATTTTGGGAGAAGATACATCATCCTTCTGATAGAAATCACCCACAGAAAAATGTTGGCTTACAAGGTTTCGGGATTTATTGTATGCAATACAAATTAAACGAGCAATTACGACCTTAGAGGCCTCTAGGGGCACTTGAGGCAGAGGGAGTTGAATTCTTTAACTTTATTTTTATTTTAAATTGAAAATAAATTTATAGTATAGATGTATAAAGAGCTTACTATTTGATTTCCAATTGCAAAGACCTAGAGCGTTGTAGACGAAAAATAATTTCATTCAACTTTGCTTTCTAATTTCAGCTATTTAATGCTTTCTTCTGCTTTTTAAATAAGGGGCAATTTTTGTGTAAAATTGCCCTTTTTGTCTAAACTTAGGTGAAGTATTTAAAACTGCCATTATCAATTTTTCACAACTAGGCTCCTGACTATACAATTATATTCATAATCATCTTTTCCGATTTACAATACTGCATTTTTAAACCTAGTTATTTGTGATTAATATAACATTTTTCCTAATAATGTGAATAATTTGATGCAAATCAAAATTATCAAGTTTTTAGTGACATCTAGCGACAAATATAGAACTAATATATTGCAGATGTTCCCAAATTTATTTGTTGCCTGTATTTACGTTGATTTCAATTATTTTTCCATAAAGAACTAAGCTCTCCCTTGAGGTGGTGGCAAATTAACTATGTTCTTATTTCAATAATTGGGTTATTGTCAGTTTCATTAGATCAATAGATAATTTTCAAAATATTTTTCAACAAATGAACAGTATTTAAACAAAGCAAAAACGAAATTAACTAGGTAAAATGCAGAAATTATCATAGCTGATACATAGACGTCCAAGTAAAGGGGTAAAGGGGTGTTTATCCCTTAAACCCCTCAAGTTTTTAAAAAATACATTACATTACTCCCCTTGAACATATAGAACCCCTCATCATTTACCCCCATGCTAAGTAAAAAGCTTGGGCGTCCTTGTGTTAACATTAGTTTACAATTTGCTTTTGGCTCTTTTGCCAGCACCCGGCTGTATTTACATTTTTGAAAGATTCAGCTGATTTCGAAGACCCAACCAAAAGTCGGTAGAAGGTCTTTGACAAGGGGTGGTTGTTACATATACTATTTATCGCTCTATATATATTACTTTAATAAATTGGAAAAGGGGGAAATTTTATAGGATTATTTTCTCTTGGGAGAGTGGTGGTACCCTCTTCCAAAAGATTATAAACCTAATAGAAGCTACTCTATAAAGGAGAACCATATCGGTTTCGTGGTTTGCAAGATCCTTTGGAATAGACAAACATACATCCTGTTACTGTATTATAAGGATTTATATCTGCCATTAAAGTTACTTTTTTTCATCTGTTCATACTTCCATAGTTCTTAAATAGATGGAATTTATAGATAAAAAAATGGTAAAATGACTAAACTATTTCATTTCACAAAATTTTGCCGTAAAATATGAACATTGCAAATTAGCATTCAGCGAATTTTTGCAAGGCGCGTTGCGCTTCATTTGAGTTTTATTGACATTATCCACCACTATTTAAAAGATAGTTTAATTAAGACTAGCAGATCAACCCCTAGAGGCCTCTAGGGGCAATTGATGAAAGGAAGCGAAGGGAAATTTAAGTTTTAAAAAGAAAAGAATAAAATATCTTGGAGGCGATTTATCTTGGAAGGGTAGTGGTATCCTCCCCCCAAAATATATAAACCTTCCAAGGACCTATGAGAGGCTTTGCTTTAAAAATACGGGTTTAGTGGTTAACGAGATTCTTCGGTACAAACATACACACAGAATCATAGACATCCTGTTACTTTTATATAAAGGATATAATTATACAGATATACAATTAGTTTTATTGCTACAAGTTCCATAATTTCAGGGGGGGGGGGATATTTCAATTTAATGTAAATTTCTTTTAGCTTGAAAATTGATAATTGGTTATTGGGAGATTTTAGCCAGAATTCAACAGGCAAAATTATGTTGTTGAAAAACAGCAAATATATTTATTTTAAAGGTGGATTACTTTTACATATTAATTAGAGACATATATAGATAGATAGATAGAAAAGTAGATAAATAGACAAATAGAATGGACAGGTTGAGCGGTGGATAGATAAAAATATATATATGTATGTGATCAATAGATTAATGAATAGATAAAATCTGTTAAATATTTTACATGAATAGCTTCTAAAGTTAAATAGTTTTGATTATCTATTTTAGATATACTATGTGAAAATAAAAAAATAGATAGTTAGAAAGATGAATATATATAAAAGGATATATTTTATAGATATGAACATTAAACAATTATATATAAAGATACAATATAAAAAAAATTATTGAAGAATAGAAAGATAGATAAGAAAATAGCTGGATGCAAGAATAAATTTAGAGTATAGATGTATAAACAGATAGCTACAAACATTCCTTAAGCAAAGACCTAAAGCTCTGCAGAAGGTTGTTTATCGATAGAAATTTTGCTTTCTCACTTAGCTGCTAGAAAGCTCATATGTTGTCATTGGAATAAGGTTTGAAGAAATAATCAAAATCACCAACTTGTTGGTATAAGGATTTGGGGGACCTTTATTATAAATTAAAGTCATCTGCCCAATTGTACAAGAGTTAAAACAATTAAGTCAAAAGATTTTAGTGTAAAACTATTTGTAAATAAGACTTTATTGATGCAAGTATGCTTTTAAGAAGTCACCAGCATTGCCATCACACTTGATTTATCGATATATTATTACTTGGATGTTGCACCAGATTTTTAAGTACTCTACAAAGTGATGCTTGCAACCGACTAAAATAATGATACCCCCCATCCCCTCCCCTCCTAGTGGACCAATATATTAGGTCCATACTAGCCAAATTCACGTGGAATTTTCACTTGTCAATATATCCACATATACTTTATCCATTTCTAGAAAAAAGCTTTGATTACTTACTTTGAAATTTGAAATGAATTTGCCCTTTTATTATGAACCATCACGAATCTTTAATTGTTAAGCTTTTTAAAAAAAAATTCTTTTAATTAAATTTTTTGAATGATTACTTTTTTTTAATTTTGGAAACGGATTTGCTTTAATCCAATGCAATGCAGCTTAAAAGTAAATCAAAAAGGATGACAACATCCATAAAAGAAAAGCTCTGAAATGGTAGGACATATGACAAAGAAGATAATATTCTATGACATATGACCACTTGTAGAGTGTCAGAACTGAATTATCAGAATTTCTAAATCTTATCTAACTAATACTAATGCAATGTTTGAAATTAATATGACAATTTTAACATGACTAAATTAATGAAAAAATCTAACCGTTCTGGACAGACGGACGGATGTACCAACCTAATTATCAAAGAATTATTCTATGCTAATTATAGAAAAGCATTTTAAAAACTTAACAAAACCATCAAAATAAATCCCTTTATTACTGGAAAATGTTTAAGAAAACCTTCATTGTTGTTTAAAAATTGGAAGAAAGAATAAGCAACTATATTTGGATTAGTTTGTTTTGTGTTTTTTTTTGCAGGGATCTAAAGGGATAAGACAATGGCTGAGAAATTGATGTACATCCCCATTGATGACACACAAAATTCCCTTTCTGTAGATTACAATTAGTAGTTGAATGGCCTGTACTATCATCTATAGATGAATCAACCAATTATAATTTAATACAAGTCCCTAAAGTCATTAAAGGAAGATACTATAGATCTATTGCTAAGCCAACATATAAAAAATTTGGGGACTAGTGTAATTTTTGTCTTTCTAGTTGCTTCGCCCAAAGCCTCTAGGGGCTTGGATAGTCTATAGAGAAGGACGGGATACAACACGAGATGTTATTTTAATATACCTCTATACGAAATCATGCATAATTATGTGCATGATTATATGGTCAAACGCCCAACCTTTTAATTGCACGACGCCCCCCCCCCCTCAATAACACCCTCTTGGTAGACCCTGTTCACGCCACTGTATACACAACAATTTGGTTTGTTTTGTGGCTTTGAAACAATGATCTAAAAGTGTAATAGTATATGCGGATATATTGACAAGGAAAAATTTGTCGTCAATTTGGTTGCTTATATGGGCCTCATTTATTAGCCAGTTTGTTAATCTAGTTGAAAGGGAGGAGATGGGGTAAAGGGGTGGATGGGAGGTAATTTTATTTTGGCAAGCTGCAAGTTTCAGTTTATCTAAATACTTGAAAATCTAGTGCAACATCCAAGGAATATTATATCGATTAATTTAAGTGGTTTTGATCTTTTTCTTTGTTTGTTTTTTGAGGTGGCTATTCAAAACTGCAAATACGTGAGATAGAAAAAGGACCAATACAACGGAAAGAGAAAAAAAAATGAATTTCTTTCATAATTAGTTGTCAAAAAAGTTAAAGATTTTTATTTTAAATTGATATATCGGAAGAAAATAAGAGTGGCTACGCCTCCTAAAACATATCTAACTGTTGTAGGAAACACTTTAGTAAAGATATTACCTTTATGGACGTACAGAAGGACCTATCATAATTAAAGAAAAGCTTCGCTTTGACCAATGCTTTTAGGTTATTAAATTGCTACATTGTGTAAACACTCGATTCGCATATATGTTTGTGGTTATACCATGCGGATGCTAAGATTAAAATAAAATAATGGATGTAGAATATACGTGGATATTATGACAGGAGAATAATTGTCGTCAATTTAGAAATGGTCATAAAATAGCTCAAAACCATTTATAATGTTCCGAGATCTTTAGCTTCAGACAAAAAACCTTGCTTCTTAATATCATAGAACTATTGGTTGAAAAGTTTGGACACTTCCAGTTTATACTAACCAATCAAGGTCTACTTAAAGTACAACGAATGAGAGAACGAATAGACAAAGTAATTATATAAAATACACTGAAATTTTGTTCTATGGCAAAACTTTTATTTTATGTAGTTAAAAATTTTGCCGCTAGGTGTCTCAAATGTAAATTTTTTATTTACAAAATAATCACAAAATCAAAACTAATTATTTTCATATTAAATAAATTTACTGCAATTGTATTATCTTTATATTTGATATTAAAATTCTTGAAATATAATTGAAAAAAGAAGTAAGTAAAAAATGTATAATAACTTTAAATAAATAATTTTAAAAAATTTAATTTGAAATTAAATTATTCATATTATCTGCAATTTCTGTAAGTGGTGGATGAATTTCTACCACTATAAAATAATTAATCATCTAAACCAAGATGAATGATGTTTAATTGTTGCTTATGATCTTGGTAATGGAAATATAGATACTAATCTATTGTATAAAGGTTTGTTGGCTGAATTTACTGAAAAGATTTAGTTCTTCTTTCAAGGTAAGCTTCATAAAGGACCTGGGATAGTTTCAGGCAATATTGTTTTTAATTTAAGCATTATTTTGGTTCTATGCTATATTTTGGACCCTTTACGTACATATTAATATCTTAACCCTTACAGATCGGGCCCCAATTCCCACCTTAATAGATCGGGGGGGGAGGGGGGGGAAAAACGGTCATAACACCACTTTTCTCAAATGGTCATTGATATCTTAGTATTCACCAAAAAAAATTTTAGGTTTCTACCTTATACACAAAAGTCATAATGTAGAAATTAAGATTTATTTAGAATTTTTTCTAATTTTTTTTGCTACCCAACCGACTTTGACCGGACACCACGACCGACACAGACCAGATATCCTAATAAAATCAACTCTTGCCGACGTATAATTACTAAATATAAAAAGTCATGAAGTTACAGCTCTCCATCTTACCTACAAAAAAAATGAGATTGAAAAAACTAGAGGGAGGGCTCTTTGAGCCCCCCCCCCCCCCCCCCCCCGATCTGTATGGGTTATATTAATAAATGTTTTAATGAAAGGTTTGGCGATTTTAACCTAAATTCTTTTAAAACTCGAACCTATGAAAATCTTTACTGGAAATGAGAACCATATCGTTTCAGCGGTTAGTAAGATTTGAGGGCAAAAGTATCAACTAAGAAAAATCTGAATTATTACAATAAATAGCATTAGTTTTATAAAGTTGTTTATAAAACTTTGGAGACTAGTGTAAAAAAAACAGTCCAATGTCCCCTCCCTCCTTGAATAGTATACCTATTTGTCCGACTTAAAAGTTTCTAAAAAGTTAACAAAACTTAAATATTTAAAAGGTTGTATATCTCAAGCATTGGAGAGAGGGAGGAAGGGGATATTGGGCTGTTTATTACACTAGTCCCCAAAGTTTTATAATAACGTTTTCTTATTTGTTGGCTTGACAACTTTTGGGACTTATATTGAATGATGATTTATTAAATTTAGTTTCCAAGTTTAATCCACAGAAGAAGTATTTTTTTTTGTATCGTCCTTAGGAGGTACACAGTTTTATCAGCCATTGTCTTATCCCTTTAGATCCCTGCATGGCATAGCATGACTAAAGAAATATAAAAGAACCTCAACAATAACCAAAAAATGCGCATTTTTTTCAACATTTTCTGCTTACAAATAAAAAAAGAAGGATCCACAGTTTTTAAATCAGCGCAGCTTTTATGAACAAAATTTGGTTGTTGTTAAAATGATTTATTCAACTTATGGAAAAAATCATAAAAAATGATAAGAAAAATACAAACAATTAACTAACAAAATGATACACAGATAGCAAATAATCATTAGTACAGTAAGTTAATAACAATGTTTAACAATCTCACAGTGAGTTAGATAGGTTCAAAAACGATAAATATGATAAGTTAGTTATGAGATTATTAGCAACATAATGTTATAACATATATAATATAATGACACATAGGTTATAATATGGTTAATATCATGATATAATAGTTAATGGATGATAAAAGTTAATGTTTTAGCAGCTAGATTCATATTTCCTCATTTATTGTAGATATTTATCCACTGACAAATGAAGTTTACTATTGTCACTTTTTACACTATATACATAATCCACAAAGACAAATGTCATTGCTTCTCGGTGCTGATTTCTTCTGCAGTATTACCATGACTTGAAATTTGAAGAGGAAGGTGTCAGGAAACTGCAACTCGTCGACAGCAAGACGCCAAAGTTTCAATTAAGAAACCCTTCATCCATAAATAAAAACGGCTGACGCCTGGCATGGATGTAACCAAGAGATTCATACTGAAAAATCAGGAGTTATGTCAAAATAAATTAGTCATCTCCAACCTAATTTATTTTAAATGTCCAAGATTTACCCATTGTGTGCGTTGTAGTGTTGTGGAGTTTGGTGTCAAATAGCACGCCAATTTGAATTGTGCGTCGGTCAGACTAGAGGGAAGGAAGGTAGGCTCAGGTTAAGGGAAGATGGGAATTTTTGTAGATAGGGTGTATAGGGTAGGTGTAAATTTAATCTTCTTAGGCGGGAAAGAGATTTTTTCAATTTGAAAAAGAGCTGGCGTTTATTGAATGGCTTTGGTATGTGGAAATTTCTTCATGATGGTTTCAGTATTCTCACAACTCTATGCTTCACTGGGCTCTTATACATTTATTCAGCCCATATTAATTTTGAGCTGACTGCATAAGTAAGACTGAAAAAATTCAGTAATTCAGTCTTTCACTGGATTAGGTTTGTCAAGACGTCCACACTCCGCCATAGATGCGACATGGTAAAAAGGAGTATTTTGATACAAAGATAAATAGTTTGATAGATGATGATACACAAAATTACACCTTCTTTAGATTAAAATAAGTGGTTGAAAGTTTAAACACTCATTTTAATGAAACAACCAATCAAAATTCACTGAAGTCCCCGGCCCAAAGTTGTTAAGCAATGAAATGAGAATATGTTATTATAAAACTTTAGGGACTAGTAAAATAACAGCCCATTGTCTCTTCTCTCTCTGTATGTATAGAGAAGCTTAGTTGACATACAAAGAACTTTTTGAATTGCTACGCAGCACCCTACAAAAATTTAGCGAAAAAATGTGTTATTTAGAATCAAAGTGTTGTATGTTAAGCCCCAATCAAACCGCCTTTTGTAAAGCAAAATTAACAAAATTGGACGTTTTTAGGGTGTTTTTATGGTAATATAGAATTGCTAAGCAACCTATTATCCTATAATATAAAGTAGTAAAGTTTTATTGTCTGAAGCTTAAGATGTCAGTAACTACTAAACCTTACCGATTGAGTTATGTTTTTTAGGCAAGCTTGACTTAGTTCCTGTAATGGTTTCAGGTTATTTTGTGTGTTATTTGTCTTAGGATAGTTTTTAGCTATTTTTCTAGCCCCTCTTATGTTAACTTTTTTTTATGTACTTTTGTTTTTTAAGTTTATGTAAGGCTTTTGATATATATATAAGTACATATAAATTTTTAATTTAAATTAAACTTTAATATCAGGATCTAAATTAGAAGGTATGTTAAAACACTTTTTGAAGTGGGTAGCAATTTTTCATAGTATTGTGGTGTCTAACCCACTCTTTCAAGAGAGGGAGGGAACATTGGGTTGTTATTACACTAGTCCCCAAACTTTTATAATAATGGCTTAAAGACTTTGGGGACTTTAGTGAATATTGGTCGGCTCATTAAGTTGAGTGTTCAAAAGTTTCAATCAATAATTTTAATCTACAGAAGGAGTAATTCAGTGTATAATCATTGGGGATGTACATTGATTATCGGTCATTGTCTTATCCCTGTAGATATCTGTGTCTAACCCACTCTTTCAAGGGAGGGAGGAACATCGGGCTGTTTATTACACTAGTCCCCAAAGTTTTTAATCTTGTTTTCTTATTCTTCGGCTGAAGTACTTTGGGGACTGTTGTTGAATTTTGATTAGTTGGTTCAATGAGTTCGGGGTCCTAACGTATCAACTGTAAACTTCAGAAGGGGTAATTATACATCATTATATTGGAGACTGTCTTATACCTTTAGATACCTGCTTCCTTTCAGTAGATATCTATAGTCCTTAACCCTTTACAGTCGGGCCCCTTGCCGCACCTTAATCAGTCGGGGGGAGGGGGGGGGGGGCGTTCAACGCCCCCCCTTATTATCTCAGTTCCTATTAGAGCTAGAGGGCTAAATTTTTTTGTGCAAGTCCCCTGTTTGATAATGAATTTCCGACCTTTTATAAGTCTAAGTCAATTTTCGCTTCCTTCACTCTTTTATTTAACAACCTTTGTTTTTAGGTCCTTTTTTACTTAAAAATTTCAAACGGCTGTAATTTTTTTATTTTTAAAGCTAGAAGAAATTTTTTTGCAGAAAATATTTATTTTTGTGTAAATTTTACATTAGAAATATCAAAATATAAATTTCAGCGGCCGCAGCTGTACTTGGCAGCTGCCAGCCGCCGCAGTCGGCGATCGGCGGGAAAACGGCGGCGGATCTTCATGAAATTTTAATACGTTATGTCGACATGTAAGAAAAGCTTAAGTTTAAAATTTGAAGTCTCTAAGTAAAAAATTGCGGCCACAGGAGCCTTTTAAAGATTTCTGGAGACCTGGAGGATCAGGACCTGCAGGATCATACCTGGAACCTGAAAGTGACTTGAACACCTGTATTTCATATAAGGATGTACTACTAGAGGATTTTTTAGTAATTTGGTATGATAAAATGCTTTGTTTTAGTCAAAAAAATATTTTTGCTCTTTACCTGGATGACCCTGCCAGGTTTGCTGGCATCCTGTGCCCGCAAGGATAGAGATATTCAAAAAATTCCAACTCTCAGTTATGTGTCATACCCATACTTAAAAAGTCAAGCAGTTTAAGCTCTTTATCTTTCACACACAGAAAATGAGATAGAAAAAACCGGATGGGGGGGGCGTTCAACGCCCCCCCCCCCCCCCGACCGTTAAGGGTTAATGTGACAGTATTATAGCAGGCTATTTCAACTTAACTCTAATTGTAATTCAAAGAATTTACTTAACCTTAGAAATTATTTTTTCCACTATTACATACTTTTTGAAAAGTTAAATGTGAAAAATTAAATGTCTTTAATAGTATGGGAGGAGAGTTCCCTCCCCCGAAAGTCGTTTACAGTGTTTAAATATAACCGCTTTACCCCCGTCCCTAAAATTATCCAAAAAAAGTCTTTTAATGCTATGGCTTTGATGTTTGATTTGTGTGTTATTTTTTTAAAATCTACCTTTAATAGCTGCTTATTATTTAGCATTTCTTATTAAGGACAGGTAAACAGAGTGTTTTATAGAGTACCTTTACTAAAAGAATATTTCTGTAATAAACGTAAGAAACCCCTTTCTAACTTAAATATAATATAATTTTAATTTTTCCTACTAGGTGTCCCAAATTTAACAAAAAAATTTACATAGCAATTATTATAAGTATTTTTTTGTATATTTTGAATTTTTTATTAGATTAAGATAATAATTGTTATTTTAGGGATTATTTTTGGGAAAATTTAATTTGTTTTTTAAAGGCAAGTTTATTATTTCAAATCGTCAGTATCTGTTCAAAAAGTTTCCTTATGTTATTTCGGGCGCTTGTGTTATTAGATCCTGGAAGAGCCAATTGATTTATACTATTAATGTATCAACCTACCCCCACAATCAAAAGTTGTCACGTTCATAGCCTTTTTACAAATTTATATTTATAGCTATCTACCAATCTATCTATCTATCCATCCATACATCTATCCATTATCTATCTATCTATCTATCCATACATCTATCCATTATCTATCTATTTATCTATCTATTTACCTACCCCCCACAATCAAATGTTGTCACGTCTGTAACCTTTTTACAGATTGGAACTCCACAGGGGTCTTATCCACAGGGAGGGGGGGGGGGGATGTTTATTATACTAGTCCCCAAAGTTTCCTAATAACGTTTCCTTATTGTTTGGCTAAAACAAATTTGGGGACTTGTTGAATTTTGATTGGTTAGTTAATTAAGTTGAGTTTTCAAAATTAACAACCATTAAATGTAATCAACAGAGGGGGAATTTTGTGTATCATCATTGGTGATGTACATCAATATATCGGCTATTGTCTTACCCCTTCAGATTTCTGCGTCTTATTCTTATTCGTTGGTTAAATAACTTCAGGGACTTTTATTTAATTAAGATTGGTTGGTTCATTAAGTTAAGTGTCCAAAACTAACAACCATTAATTGTAATTTATAGAAGGGATAATATTTTTTGTCATCATTGGGGATATACATCAATATTTCGGCCCTTGTCTTATCCTTTTAGATCCCTGGGTAATATGTGAGCTTTGTAGAGAGTTTCTATCTATCTACTATCTAACTTAATATCTATCTATCTAGCTTGCTCCCCAGGAGACTTATGAAACCATTATCTTTCAATCTTCCCTGTCAACAAAGATGTTTAATTCAGAACGAAAGACAATGGAAAATAGATTGATTTACACCCCCAATGATGATTCAGAAAATTACCTCCTTTGTAAATTACAATAATTAGTTGAAACGTTTTGAACACTCAACTTAATTTATTCCATACAGGTCCAAAAAGTTTTCTTTTTACTTTAAATTACTACTATTTGCTTCGCCCTTAGTCTTTAGAAAAGGGTTTTGGAGATCCGGATAATAGCACAAAACCACCCCCCCCCCCTTCCAATATCTATACAGCTTCCATGAAAAGCACAGACAATGTGGATAAATTTTTTAGAGATATTTTGCTTTAGACTAACAAGCCTTACTAATAGTCCTATATGAAGTATTAAGGTTTATTTGTCTAAAGCTAAAGATCTCAGAAAATGCTTACTTATCTGAATTGGTTGTATCTTTTATAAAAGCTTTACATAGAATCTAAAATGGTTTTAGGCTATTTATTGTTACATTTAATCCTTATAGTTTATAATATACGATTACCTTCCAAATAGAATCGACAAAAAAAAAACCTTTTTTTAAAAGAGACAAAATTTTCCATCTCTAGATCTGTCATGGTTTTATCATGCTTAAATTACTATGGGTTATCACTACCCCCAAACTACTACTTTGGGTACTTTTAACAGGGACAAAATTTTCCATCTCTAAATCTGTCATGGTTTTATCATGCTTAAATTACTATGGTGGGTTATTACTTCCGACAAATGTACATATAAAATTTGAAAAATATCATTACTTTGGGCACGACGTTTGGGACTCCTGCTTTTGTCCTGGACCCTAAAATAGTTACAAACCTTACCGTGACCTATACTTTAAAGGAGCACCATATTGTTTCATTGGTTAAGGGGATCCTTCACTACCCATAGACATATATACAACATCCTGTTACTTTTAAATGTGTTTATTTGAGAATAAGAAACACTTAGCTATAACTTATAGCTGTCCCACTAGTAAATTGGAGAAACCAATCAGTTTTATATTTTTTATATCTTAAGCTACAGACAAAAAATTCTTACTACTTAATCTAATAGGATAATATATACGTAGAAATGATAACACACCTCAATTTTCAAATAACCTTTTTATTTCAACCAAGTGTCATTCTCAATAATAGAGTTTGCACTGTAAAAAAAGTTCATATTTTTTTCACGTTGAAAACTATTTTACTAAACAGAATTGTTATTCATCCCCAATGATGATTCTATAAAAAGTACCCAAAGTTTTGAGTCAACGTATAAGATAAAGTGGTTATAAAACTTTCGGTACCAAAATTTGTCATTCTCAATAATAGAGTTTTTACTGCAAAAAAGTTAAAAATTTTTCACGGTAAAAATATATATTTAACCCTTAACGGTAGGGGGGGGGGAGCGTTGAACGCCCCCCCATCCGGTTTTTTCTATCTCATTTTCTGTGTGTGAAAGATAAAGAGCCCAAACTGCTTGACTTTTTAAGTATGGGTATGACACATAACTGAGAGTTGGAATTTTTTGAATATCTCCATCCTGGCGGGCACAGGATGCCAGCAAACCTAGAAGGGTCATCCAGGTAAAGAGCAAAAATATTTTTTTGACTAAAACAAAGCATTTTATCATACCAAAATACTAAAAAATCCTCTAGTAGTACATCCTTATATGAAATACAGGTGTTCAAGTCACTTTCAGGTTCCAGGTATGATCCTGTAGGTCCTGATCCTCCAGGTCTCCAGAAATCTTTAAAAGGCTCCTGTGGCCGCAATTTTTGACTTGCAGACTTCAAATTTTAAACTTAAGTTTTTCTTACATGTCTACATAACGTATTAAAATTTCATGAAAATCCGCCGCCGTTTTACCGCCGACCGCCGACTGCGGCAGCTGGCAGCTGCCAAGTACAGCTGCGGCCGCTGAAATTTATATTTTGATATTTCTAATGTAAAATTTACATAAAGATAAACATTTTCTGTGAAAAAATTTTCTTCTAGCTTCAAAAATAAGAAAATTACAGCCGTTTAAAATTTTTAAATAAAAAAAGACCTAAAAACAAAGGTTGTTAAATAAAAGGGTGAAGGAAGCGAAAGGTCGGAAATTCATTATCAAACAGGAGACTTGCACAAAAAAAAATTGGCCCTCTAGCTCTAATAGGAACTGAGATAATTAGGGGGGGGCGTTGAACGCCCCCCCCTCCCCCCGACTGATTAAGGTGCGGCAAGGGGCCCGACTGTAAAGGGTTAAGTTACATAAATAAATGTATAAGACACAATACGAAATGGGGTTTAAGGCCCTTTCTCTTGTCGGGGATGTTTCACATAGCTTCTGCCCCCTTTAGTCTTTAACTTTAATTCTACAGATATGTAAAAATTAAAGTAATATATAAATTTATTATGTAAAATATATTTTACAAACACGGATAACAATATCTATAATACAAATCATCATAAATTTACTTTTAAAATATTTTTTAATTGGTTACTCATATATCAGTGAAATATTATACATTTATTATTTATATCTTCATAATGAGTTTAGAAGCCTTTATTCTACTACAGTCTTTAAAATACATTTCACAGTTAGTTATAGTATAGCCCTTAAAACCAGGGATATAAACGGTTAAGACAATAGCCGATAAATTGATGTACAATCATAATAAACAAAATTAGTGGTTAAAACGTTGGAAAACTTATTGAACCCCCCAAGCAAAATTCAATTTAAGTCCATAAAATTGTTAAATCTAAGAATAAGAAAACTTTATCATTAAATCTTGGGAACTAGTGTAATAAGCAGCCCAATGACCTACCTCTCTGCTTTAAAACACTAAAGACAGTCTGACATACACAGTTAGTTCTACAGTAGATACTGAAATTATAAAGGACAGACCGACGGAAATTTGAGATTATAGAGTATCTTTTAATTTTTAAAAATGATCATATATTTGATTTAATACTTTGAAATATCATTAGCTTACTTCTTGCACAGAAACCTAATAGTTTTATAAAAATTGGTTGGTAGTTTCCCTTAAAGTGCCAAGCGCACAGAAATCCCCTTTTATTTTGAAGTAAATTGAAAAGGGTGTTATTGTTTGTTTATTTATTACTTTAGGTCAAGTTAGGCTAGGTAATATTGGGTACTAGGAAGCCCCGAAGGGTTAGGGGACAGTAAAAGTAGTCCCCACAGGGTTAGAATCCCCCGAATAAACTAACCCTCCCCCTCCTTATTTATTTTAAATTTCTTTCTAAATCTAGGTGGGGGGGGGGGGGGGGGAGGGAGAGATCCATAGGTATTTTGAGAGAAAGTACTATTTATTAGGTTTTTTGTTGCAATCAATAAAATTACCACTTTGGTTGAATAAGGATACATAAATAAATTGATTGATAAATTGATAGATAGATAGATGATAATACTTTTGCTATGTCAGGTTTGAGTTTCTTTATTGATTTGAAACATCCAACGTTTCAATTGAACTTTTTGAAATATGTTTAAGAAATATTCTAAAATTTGAAACATGAATTCCTATGACGATGAGGCATAAAATTAAATGTTTTTCATCTCTATAGATAAAACAAAAAGAAGTATAAAGGCTACATTATATAATCTTTAATTAAAAAAAAGTTCACAGTTTTTAGCAGAGTTGCGGAACACGTACAATAAACTTATAATAAATCATTAATGGGAAGCTTATTAGTTATTTATGGGGTGGATTATCACATACACTAAGTGTTTAACAGGATGTCTATCTGTATGTACTGAATTATGTATGTTCTTTCAAGAAATTTATCATCCATTGTCTTATCCCTTAAGATCCCTGTATAATAACTAAACAAGTACAAGAGTAAAGAGTAATAATAAATCATAAAGAAATTATAATAAAATAATTTCTAACTAATGGGAAGCTCATTAGTTATTTATGGGGTGTATTATCATATCCGATAAGTTATTACTTTTACAATAATAACAGGATGTATATTGTCTGTTTGTTAGGTCCTGGGAAGGTTTATAACTATTTGTGGTAGGGTGCCTCCATGGGAACAGCCCTCTGGGGTGGTTTTAGGCTATTGTTCTCTCTTTCCTTCTCTTTTAAATACATAAAGCACATCCGCAAGTTATTGAAAAAAAATCATTGTTTTATAATGTAGGTAACAAAAAGGGGGCAGTTTGTCAGGGATCCAAAGGGATAGGACAATGACCAATAAATTGGTATACTATACATCCCCAATGATGTTCACAAAATTACCTCTTCTGTAGATTAAAATTAATGGTTGAAACGTTTGAACACTCATCTCAATTAAACAACCAATATAAACTCAATTACAGTCCCCAAGGTAGTTAAGCCAACGAATAAGGAAACGTCATTTGGGAAAGGTGTAATAAAAAGCTCAATGTCCCCTCTCTCCCTGGCAAATTGTGAAACAAGTGCAGAAGTCATAGCACATCTCTTTATGGTAGCTTATTTAACTTTTTATTTCTTTTATCACGATATAAAGGAATTTATTATTTATTTCTTTTGGGATGGATAGAAATGTTTTTAAAAGTGAAGCTTTTCCATTAATATGATTGGTCCGTTCGTCCATCTGAACGGTTGTTGCTCTTTTCGTTGATTTAAGCAGTTTAGAAATCTTTATATGCTATAATTATCCTATTTATCTGATTTTTGGAATAACAACTGTTTTACAACAAGGTATAATGATATAAGCGAAGCTTCTCTACAATCAAATTCCTAATCCTATAAGTATGTCTTTAAACAGTATACTGTATTTGAGAAGTTTTGCAACAAAACAACTTACAATTTTGTTTTGACTTATGCATTAACATTCAATTCTAACACTCTACAAGTTTTGTCAAGTTTTTAGCTGTCTATGGTGTTACTATACAGATAGATACATTAATTGATAAAATAGATAATAGAAATACAAATGAATAGATAGCTAGAATGATAGATAGACAATCAAATTACTTTGTGCCAACTTTTTGCTACTAGACCATTGGTTGTAAGGTTTTTAAACAAAATTTATTACAATTTTAGGTGTATGTTAGAGTTGTCCTATCAATTTCAAACGTTGCATGATGGTTTCATGAAATACATTGATAGATAAAACGATAGATAGAAGGAAATACAATTAGATAGATAGATAAATTGATAGATAGACAATCAAATTACTTTGTGCCAACTTTTTGCTACTAATCCATTTATTTAGCTCCCACCTCACTATTTTTTGGTTGAAAATATAATACACTTTTTGAATTAAGATTTAAAGAAATATTCTTATAACATATTTCGACACTTGCTAAATTGAAACCAATAACAATTCAACTAATGTACTTAAAGTGTTTAAGACAATTAATATGACATTAGTTATAAAACTTTGGGTACTAGTTAGGATTTACTGACTCTAGTAATAAGATTGTAATTAAAACAAATATAAGTTTACTGTATAGTATCAAGTAAATTTTTTAAAAACTGTTGTTATAAATTATGTGAACTCGCTTTTTAGCCCTTACCAAACCTATTATTTAATAACACTTAAAAGCCAGGAATAAATGATAATAAAACAAGAACAAAAAAGCTTGAAATTTGAAGAAATTGTATTAAATTAGCATCTAGAGGCTCAATATTTGAATATTTAAAAGTAGCATAAAATCATCCTATGACTGAAATTTGTAAAAAAAAACTACCTGCACATTTTGCAATGACCCCTGTAATAGCAGAAAAAAAGAATATAATTTAATTTCAAGGAGAGTATTAAACCTTTTTTTGTGAACTTTTAACAATAAATGAGATATTTTTTTAACATATTTTTCTCTCTGGATAAAACCTAAAAATTTTACTGAACCAATATGATGTCCTATTATCATATACAATATAAATAATTGTAGAGATAAACCTTTTTGGACTAATTCAAAAATATGACTTTATTCCTGATAATATAAAGTAGAAGGAATAGATAGATAATAATGATAGATAGATCTTGCACCTAACCTATTATTAAATACAGCTTAAATAACCATATCAGATTCAAAAAAGAGAATAATAAGTAACCTAAATATTATTGAACTTTATTTAACAATTTTCAATAATAAATGTAATTTCGGGACAGGGTTATTCCCTTGTAGAAATTTTTATATAAATAAATTTTATATATTGTTCCTGTCCCCTCAATTCTTTAAACCAAACGATGATACAAAAAATTAACGCTTCTTTAAATTACAGTTATTTGTTGAAACATTTGGACACTCAACCTAATGAATCAGCCAGCCAATCAAAATACATTAAAAGCACCCAAAGTTGTTAAGACAAGGAATAAGGCAACTTTATTAAAAACTTTGGGGACAGGTGTAATAAACAGCTCATTTCCCCCTTCTTTCCTGCTCTGTCCGTTTCTTTAGTTGACAAACATGGTTTTCTAGGCTGCTTATAAAGATAGTTGACTGATTTTTTTGTGAAGATTCCTTGAAGCTATAAGTAAAAGTAATAAAGAGCAGGTATTATCATCAAAACTCTTAGATATATCATCCAATTATATAAAGTGGCAAGCTTTTTTTGTCTGTATCTAAAGATCTCAGAAATGGCTGTCCGAATGGTTCATTCTTTCAGGATTGGTTTATAAATGTCTTAGTGGGGTTTTAGGCTTTTTTCTGACATATCAGTCCTCCCCTAGAGGCTAGGGGAGGAGCAACTAGTATAATACAAAGTAGAACGATGTATGTATGTCTATCTGTCTGTCAGAAGATTAAGATCTCGGTAACCACAGAACTGATTAAGCTTAGCTCTTCATGGAATATACTAAATGGTTTTAAGCTTTTTGTTTGGGAGGTGGGACAACCTCAACTCGCCCCCTAAAAAAGATAAACACTCCAATTTTTTTTACCATTTTTTTATTATCTAAAATACAATAAAATTGGGTTGTCGAAATCAACCCCACCCCCACTTCTCAAGTGCCTCTTAAGGCCTCTGTGGGGCGTTATAGATTTATAGATTAAAACGTTAGCATGTGTAGTTTTATTTTTATCTAAGTCTAGAATCAGACGCTTTTTAGACGCATTGGCTTTATTAAAAGTACATTATTTTGTTTTATAATTTTTGTTAAATTAGTTTCCAAAGTAATGTCTTTTTATTGCAAGGGAGGGAGGAGACATTGGGCTGTTTATTACTCTAGTTCCCAAAGTTTTATAATAACGTTTTCTTACTAGTTGGCTTAATAACTTTAAGGACTTTTATTAACTTTTGATTTGTTGGTTTAGAGTTGAGTGTTCAAACATTTATTCCAACTAATTAAAATCAATAGAAGTGGTAATTTTGTCTTTCATCTTTGGGGATATACATCAATTTATCGGTCATTGTCTTATCCCTTTAGAAATTAAGTTTAAGAGTGTCTCTTTTTGACACAAGCCAAGTTATAAATAAAGCTAGTTTTATAGACAATTTTTTATACCAAATTTACACAAATAAAATAACCTTTTTATGGTTTAAGAATTAGGGATTTAAAGGAATAAGACACATGAAGTTACCACTTCTGTAGATTAAAATTAGTGGTTAAATTTGAACATTTAACTTAATAAATCAACCAATCAAATTGGTGTATAAGTCCCCAAAGTTGTAAAGCCAACAAATAAGAATTATATTGTATGTAAATATTTGGGGACTAGTATAATAAACAGCCCATTGTCCCAATTTATTGTCCATTGTCTTATCCCTTAAGATCCTTGCCTATACTACATATGTAGAAGAATCTAAATTGCGCATACGCTAATTAATTCACACCATTCCTGTGTTACTTTTAACATGACGTCAAATTTTGAGAAAAAAGGGATGTTTGTATTTATATATATTTGTCTTGCTAACCACTGGACCAATTGGGTTTTTAGAAAGCTTTTTTGCAAGGTTCTATAGGGATAAGACAATGGGTGATAAATATTTGTACTAATCAAATTAGCCCTTTTTTGCTTGCAATTATTGGTTAAAACGCATTGTTAAAACGTTTGAACACTGCTTGTTAATGAACCAACCAATCAAAATTTAGTACCCAAAGGTTTCAAGCTAACGAATAAGATAACATAAGTATAAAACATTGAGTACCAGTTTTGTTTACTTTTCAATGTCCCCTTCCCCCCTGGACCTATGAGGAGCTACATTGTAAAGAAGAACTATATCAGTTCTTAAGCTACAGACAGACACATCCTGTTACTTTTGTATAAGGTTATAATAAATATATAAATATAAAGTTCTAGTGGTTTTAGGATAAATGAAACAAATAAAAGTATACCAGTATCATGATAAAATACAGGAATCAAAAGATTATTTCTCTTTGCTTAAGTATTTACATTTTAGAGATCTTTTGCTACAAATAAAAAAACTCACATTTTATCATTATTAAAATAATGTTATTTTATTAAAAGGTAGGTATTACTTCATATACTTTTAAATATTGTCAAGGACGTCCAAGCTTTTTTTTTCTTTTTTGAGGGTTAGGTACCGATATCTTTTTGAACATACAGGCAGACTAAAAAAACATCTTATTACTTTAGTATAAAAACTAAGATTATTACAACAGCCCAACTCAAGGACCATCTATCCCTGAAAAAAGTTCCACCTGTCTTAGGTTTTGTAGATTTTTTATTCAGATATCAAAATTTTAAAAGGTTTTTTATAACCTCCGAAAAATGGACTGTTTATTACACAAAGTTTTCTTATTTGTTGGTTTAACAACTTAGAGAATTTTATTAATATATATTGGTTGGTTTTTTTAAGTTCAGTGTCCAAACGTTTCAACTACCAACTGTAAGGGTAATTTTGTGTATCATCATTTGGGGTTGTAATACATCATTTTATCGGCCATTGTCTTATCCCTTTATATCGCTGAACATTATAATTAGAATGCTAACGGCGGCGCCGTTGCATCTAGGGTCTCCGTATTCAAAATCAGATAGACAAAATTAAAAATAATTCCTACTTCGCTACTTATGGATGTTGTAATCCTCGTTTTAACTATCCTATAAAGTAGTAAGAGTTTTTGTCTGAAGCTTAAGATCAAATAACTGTTGAACCGGTTGGGTTCAGCAGTTATTTTTGAGTTTATTTTGAGTAAGCTTCATAGGGATCCTGTGATGGTTTTAGGCTATTTCATTTTCTGTTTAAGTCTTCAGAAGGGTTTACGTTTTTTTTCTAGCCTCTCTCTACCACTTTAAATACAGAACTCCTAAAAGAGATGAAAGGGGCATCGCTAATAGTGCAACACAAAGTGGAAGTAAAAGTACACCAAATTTTAAATTATATTGTTAGAAAGCTTACACGAAATTTGATACATTTTAATGAGTAGAGCGTGGTCGTAGTGCTAAAATTCAGGAAGGAAGGAGACATAGGACTTGTAAATTACACTGGTATGTAGTATCCAAAGTTTTGAAATCAAATTATCTAATTCGTCTACTAAAAACTTTGGGTACTTTTATTGAATTTTGGTTAGTTGTAAAACTATTAGTGTTCAAACCTCTCAACCAATCATTTGGTTAAAAAAAGGGTAAAACAGACATACGTACAGACTCATAGACATCCTGTTACTTTTATATAAGGATTTCAAACTTTTTCTTAAATGTTAAATATTGTGTTTTTGGCGTTTTCCTGTTACAAAATTTTTTATCAATTTGAAAATTTGAGTACCCCCCCCCCCCCCCCGACAGTCTGGATAGTCTGCGGGAGGAGGAAAAGATTTGGACACAGGAAAAAGGCAAGCTTCAATTTAATTCAATAACGTGTCCGTGCTGTGTGGGGAAGCCGAGCGAAGCGAGGCTTCTCCACAGCACGGACACGTTATTGAATTAAATTGAAGCTTGCCTTTTTCCTGTGTCCACAACTTGATGTCGGGGTACTCTAATTTTCTAAATTTCAAAAACTATTTTAGGTTAGGTTAGGTTAGGTTATAGGCTAGGGAGCCGAGCGCTGCGGCCACGGATGTTCGTTGTCTGGGGTACTTTAATTTTCTAAATTTCAAAAAACTATTTTAGGTTAGGTTAGGTTAGGTTATAGGCTAGGGAGCCGAGCGCTGCGGCCACGGATGTTCGTTGTCTGGGGTACTTTAATTTTCTAAATTTCAAAAAACTATTTTAGGTTAGGTTAGGTTAGGTTATAGGCTAGGGAGCCGAGCGCTGCGGCCACGGATGTTCGTTGTCTGGGGTACTTTAATTTTCTAAATTTCAAAAAACTATTTTAGGTTAGGTTAGGTTAGGTTATAGGCTAGGGAGCCGAGCGCTGCGGCCACAGATGTTCGTTGTCGGCTATTTCTTTTAAATATTGCTACGCAACCCACAAATAAAATTGTTCTTGCTAAAAAAACGCGGACGAGAGGGAGAACATAAAGGGGACTGGGAAAAGGGGGTTGTTGGTCAGATGGGAGAGGAAAGGGGTAAACAATACAGTAAAAAAACGCGGACACGTAGCGGACGAGAGGGAGAACATAAAGGGGGCGGGGATAAGGGGGTTGTTGGTCAGATGGGAGAGGAAAGGGGTAAACAATACAGTAAAAAAACGTGGACACGTAGTGGACGAGAGGGAGAACATAAAGGGGGATAAGGGGGTTGTATATAAATAGACTGAAAGCTTGAAGCTGTTTGCTAGTCGACTGCCTTGTAGCGAGGGACTGCGATCCTAGACTGGTTGGCATGGTTGACTATGGAGGCAAGGCAAGGCTCGTGTCTCGCCTTATATACCCTCCCTCCCTTCCTCCTGTCCAACCTAATAATAGTTTACTTAAATTATTATTTTGTTGTCGGGGGGGGGGGGTACTCAAATTTTCGAAATCGCTAAAAATAATACTAAGAGGAATCTACCGTGTTTTTTTCTTTTCTTTTGGAAAATGAACAGTAAATATTTCTGAATAAAATTTTAATCAGGGAGGGAGTGGACAATGGGTTTTAGTTTGTTGTTTTGGTACCCAAAGTTTTATAATCACAATGTCAAATTTGGTAGCCTAAGACTTTGGGTACTAAATCGTTATTTGTTGGTTCCAACTAATAATATCAAGCACAAATCTACAGAAAGGGAAGTATATTATTTAATCGGCCATTGTCTTATCCCTTTAGATCACTTTATATTGAATAGAATTCAAATTGGTAATAATAATTGATTTCCGAAGTTGGATGGAAACTCATTTCTTAGTTATTTTGTAATATTTAATTTGATAAACATTCCCAATAATGATAAACAAGATTATCCCACCTGTAGTAAAACACATCAGTTTTCCAGTTTGAATTGAATTTTGGTTGGTTCATTAAGTTGAGTGTCGAAATGTTCCCATCACTGATTGTAATCTACAGAAGGGGTAGTTTTGCGTATGGACATTATGGATGTATATCAAATTATTGTCCATTGTCTCATCCCTTTGGATCCCTGTAAATCAGCAATTGATAAAAACTTTGATTAATTACTGAGAAAACATAGAATAATATTGGATATATTGACGGTGGAAGATTGTCCTCCAGGAAGATCTAAATTAATAAATGGATGTACTGTACATCCCCAATAAAAATATATTCTTCTTTGTAGATTAAA